>NC_045961.1:93367629-93502629 GCF_010909765.2 Amblyraja radiata
AATACTTTTTCACCCAGAGAGTTGTGAATTTGTGGAATTCCCTGCCACAGAGGGCAGTGGAGGCCAAATCACTGGATGAATTTAAGAGAGAGTTAGATAGAGCTCCAGGGGCTAGCGGAATCAAGGGATACGAGGAGAAGGCAGGCACGGATTACTGATTGTGGATGATCAGCTATGATCACAATGAATGGCGGTGCTGGCTCGAAGGGCCGAATGGCCTCCTCCTGCACCTATTTTCTATGTTTCTATGACATTTTGGGTTCCAATATAGTTGACCTTCCTTTCATATCAAGGGCAGCATTCGGCAGCAAGCGAGTCATAAAAAGGACCGTTCTTACTTAATGCAGCCATCACATTTAACAGCAACTTTTTGCCCCATTTCTACCATTATAAAATCCCACATCTACCTTTGCGATGGAAATGCTTACATAGAAACAGTATATAATAGTGAGGGAATAAAGAACTAAGGAACAATCTTAAAATCAGACCCACATCCTTGTTGGAAACACATCTCCGGTTACAATTGTGGAATTCTCTTCCATATAGTTCTACCTATGAAACTGAAAGATATTTGTCGGCCTAGTTGTACAGAAAGTGGGGTATTTGAGATGGATATGGATGTAACAGGACTGAGGGACTGAATGGGCCTGTCCCACTTATGTGATTTTTTTAGGCAACCACAGGCGACTAGTTTGTCGCCACATGTTTGCCGGTGGTCGCTGGGATTAGTCCCCTCAGTCGCGCAAAAAGTCGTAGCGTCTTTCTGGCCGTCGCTAAATTTTCAACATGTTGCAAAATTTTTGCCGGCAGTGTGCTTGATGCCAATGAGCGTAGATTGACTTCTCCTGACGTGGGTGCTGTCGTAGGTTGTCACCAGGATGACATAGGTTGTCGCTGGTTTTTCGGTGACTATGACAGTCGCCGGCAGTTGCCTAAAAAATCGCCAAGTGGGACAGGCCCATTACTCCTATTTCAATATAATCTTTATCTTGCTTAGATTACACCCTGCTGCAAGAACTGACACTGCAGCATCTCCTTGAGAGAGAGAGAGAGTGGCAAAGGCAACATAATATTTACTTTGGCAGTTTCCATTATAAATGTGGACACGCTAAAGTTCACATACACCACATACATGTAACCTGTGATTAGAGTATGAAGCAGATACACTAATTAGTTCATAACTTCTAAGAGCAAAATGGAGTCATTTGACCCATCGAGTCTATTCCACCATTCAATCACGGCTGACCTATCTTTCCATCTCAACCCCATTTTCCTGCCTTCTCCCCATAACCTCTTAGTTAACCCCTTTAAAAAGAGTTATTTTTGATTTCCCAACATGGATGGACAATCTGGCAGGATATCCATATACAAATATGTGCACAGAAGATGTAGAGTGTTGCTTATTGAGAACAGAGTAATGTCCCTTAAAGTAGTGATCCAGGTACATCCCCTACTAGCCTTCTGCTTTCACCAACATTCTGACCATCGTCCCTTTGGTCCTTTCAGTTCCAGGTGGTTTCTCTCCTGGAGTTTGGAGAAATGATGACAAGGAAAACATTTGCTTGGAGACAAATTTACATGGATAGGACAGGTTTGGAGGGATATGGAGCAAACACAGGCAGGTGGGACCAGTGTAGCTGGGACGTGTTGGCCAGTATGGGCAAGTTGGGCCAAAGGGCCCGTTTTCATGCGGTATGACTCTACGACCATGAGACACATCTCGAGTACATGAGCACAAGAAATTAAGATCAGGACTACGCTACCAGGTCCTTCAAACCTGCCCACTATTCCATATGAACATGGCTGATCCATACTGACCTCAAATCTTCATCTGTGCAAGTTCCCTTTAAGCCTCAATCGCATAATCTTACTAATATTAATGGATCTGCATAAATATATCAAAAGATCAGGCTGCCATCACCTTTGGAGGGCCGAAAATGAAAGAGATTCACTACCATCTGAAAGAAAACATTTCTAAGCTTTTCAGTTTTAAATGATCATCCCTTTGTGTTGTAGTTACAAACCCTTGTTCGTGACTCTTTGTGACAAACAGAAACTCAGTGATACAAACTCCATTTTGAAAACAGCACTATTTCAGAAAACTATATATTAAATCTTGCACAATTATTCCTTATATTTTTCTATATGTGCAAATTATAAAATACGTTTTACTCTTGATAAAGATTCATGAGAAGACAATCTAATATTAAATACAAATTTTTTTAAGACTAGAATCCGATACTGTGCAAAATGTAAAACAAAGGCACTTTAAGCAGCCGGGTTTTAGTCACAATGGAACCTCTTCCAGATGACTATCATCCGATGTCTTTGGCTGGACCATTCGGGGTGAGATGATGGAAGGGTTCTGAAGCCTTTCTTCAGAGAGTTGTCCACTCTCAAGCTCCATGTAACCAAATATCTCACTTTCCAATGTTTGTGTCTGTGACAAGGAATGTAAAGAATGTGTTGTATCATCGATCGATGTTGTCAATGTCTTCCAGTTTGGTAAAGGTACACTTGACCGTTCTATCCCGCTGTAAGGGCTCAATGGTATGCCATCTTCTATAAAGGGCAGTTCTGTCACTAGCTCAATGCGCTGAACATTGTGTACATGTGACAGTGTGTTTTGGGTTGATGCCGAGTTGCCATTCGGAATGGTGAGTTTGACATTTCCTTCAAACTCCTGACCAGACAGACTGGTTTCCCGTAACTCTGACGCCGCCTGCTTATGTCTGGGTCCGTTGGACGTTGGGCGTGCATCATCCATTGGAATACTTTGGCTATTGCTGGGCGCTGGATCACCGACTCCAACGCGTGTGGAAACAACGGTCACCACGTCAGGCTTTGGCACGACTGAAGAATTCCCTGGCGCGGTCCACTTGCCAAAACGACTCCACGCCACAGGGCGCAGCTTGTCCAGTTGCCGCCCACGCTGGGTCGGAGTAGGGAACATGGTGCCTTGAAAGACTCTGTACAGGTACCTGCGATAAATGTTTTCAGAGGGAGTGATAAACAACAAACTGTACGATGCCAAAATGGAAAGTAGAGCAAAGAAGAGGAACATCTCAAATTTAGTTTAGTTTGCAGATACAGTGCCCACCGTCCTCGGCAACCGGTGATCCCCGCGCACTAACAACATCCAACACACAGCAGGGAAAATTTAGAATTTGTTACCAAGACAATTATCCTACAAACCTGTATGTCTTTGGAGTGTGGGAAGAAACCAGAGCTCCCGGGGTAAACCAATGCTTCCGGGGTTACGTCCGTGTCCGCGTGTCCCCAGAGAGAGAACACGCGGTGTCCACGGGGACTGTGGAGGCCTTCTGTGAACGCTGGTCACCGCAGGAGGTCGAATGTATTATTGATAAAAATGTTCATATTTTAATTTGATAACTTTCTTTGTAAAATGCCAATATAGGCATTCTTTGATCGTGTTACTACTTTGTATTTTTGTTTGTTCTGAATAAAATCATTTTGTATGGAAAAAATAAAAGGGGGTAAACAAATGCGGATGAGGGGGGGGGGGGGGGGGAGGGTGGTGGGGGGTCTCCCTGTCGGTCTGCTCCTGGGCCTGGCCAAGATGCCCATTCATGGGTCGAGACAGCGGGTAGTCGACGACCACATTGGGTCGGCTGCCCGCCCCTTTTCCTAGCCCGCGTGTCCCTGAAAAGGGAACAAATGGTGTCCAGGGGGACTCTAGAGGCCTTCTGTGAACGCTGGTCACTGCGGGAGGTCGTGTATAGCTGATGAGGATGACGTTATTTTTAAATTGATGACTGTTGTTTTGTAAACTGCCACAAAGGCAGTTTTGATCGTGTTACCCTTATGTATGTTTGTGTTTTCTGAAAAATTGGATTTGCATATACATTTTTTTAAAAACCAACACAGGACACGGGGTCAACAACCAAACTTCGTACAGACCAGCACTCGTAGTCATGAATGAACCTGGGACTCTGGCGCTGGAAGGCAGCAACTCTACCGCTGTGCCACCGGGACACCCCCATTGGGAGAACTTGGCAGCACTCGGCATCCTGAATGTCCATGTAGTCAGCCCATGTCCAAAGGGTCACAAGAGCGTGATGCAGACAAGGGGCGCAACGGTAGAGTTGCTGCCTCACAACGCCAGAGACCTGGGTTCGATCCTGACTACAGGTGCTGTCCGTACGGAGTTTGTATGTTCTCCCGTGACCGGCCTGTGTTTTCCTCGGGATCTCCAATTTCCACCCGGACTTCCAAAGATGTACAGGTTTGTAGGCTACTTGGTTTGGTAAATTTGTGAATTGTCCCTAGTGTGTGTGGTGTTAACGTGCGGGGATCGCTGGTTGGTGCGGACTCGGTGGGCCGAAGGGTCTGTTTCTGCGCTGTATCTCTGAACTAAACAAAATTAATCTAAACCTGTAATTACCTCCCCAACTCCGGCCCCTTCCCTGCTGGAGCCAGTGAGATTCGAGCCTCTAGTTTCTTGTTTACTGCAGGAAGATATTGCCAATTCAATATATAAATCAGACAAATAAATCTATGGGCTAAGTTTTGCGAATTAAATATTCCGTGATGTGCAATATAATATTGCACCAGTGTGTTGGACACGCTCCTGAATAGCACCTCATGAGGAACATGAGGAACAGCACCTCATATTCCGTCTGGGGACCTTGCGTCCTTATGGCATTAACATTGAATTCTCCCAATTTGGCTAGCCCTTGCTGTCTCCTCCCCTTCCTTAACCCTCTAGCTGTCTCCTCCCACCCTCCCATCCGCCCGCCCTCGGGCTCCTCCTCCTCCTCCCCTTTTCCTTCTTTCTTTCCCCCCCCCCCACCCCCCATCAGTCTGAAGAAGGGTTTCGGCCCGAAACGTCGCCTATTTCCTTCGCTCCATAGATGCTGCTGCACCCGCTGAGTTTCCCCAGCAATTTTGTGTACCTCCTGAATATTTAGTTTAGTTTAGTATCGATATACAGCATGGAAACAGCCCCTTCAACCCACTGCGCCGACCAGCGATCCCCGCACACTAACACTATCCTACACACACTAGGGACAATTTACGATTTTACCAAGCAGCTTAGCCTACAAACCTGTGCGTCTTTAGAGTGTGGGAGGAAACCGGAGCTCCCGAAGAAAACCCACGCTGGTCACGGTGTTTGGCCCAACTTAAGGGGCTGTCCCACTTGGGCGACCTAATCTTCGAGTTTAGAAGAGTGTCTTTGACCTTCAAACTCACAGCAATGTCGACACGTGGTCTTAGGAGGTCCTATGAGGTCGCTGGAACTCTCCTTCATGCTCGAGGGAAGTTCCCGGATAATCGTGGCCTCAGCTAGGTCGCGGGAAATTTTTCAGCATGTTGGAAAATTTTCTGCGGGTAAATTTTGGTCGGCATGGGTCTTTTTGAACTCATGGTGCAGTGTAGTGTGTGGTGCCTATTTAGTTATAGGCAGTCGAGGGCAGCTGTACGCAATCTCCTCAGCTGACCGGGCATTTTGATTGGCTCATTGGAGTTTTCAGGACCAAGGAAAACCTAATGCCCACTAAACTTTATTATACTTCTTAAAAGTGTCTCCACTCCTTCTCCCCCCATTCTCTCCCCTTCTCTCCCACTCCCCCCCCTCCCCCCCCCCCGCACTCACTAAAGGACTTACCGTACACTGTGCAGCCGTTTTATCTTCCTCTTCATCGCGGGTGTGAATTTCAGACAGCGCTCCCCCGCTTTCCCTGGTCCCCGCATTTGCGATGTGTTTGTGTGTGTGTGTGCGGTCGGTCGATCCAGCTCGCGGTTTCAACGCGAACGGTCTATCCATCTCGAGACTTTCCAAGCGAGTGCCCTCGAGCTTGAAGGTCGAAGACACTCTTCTTAACTCACGGATTAGGTCGCCCAAGTGGGACAGCCCCTTTACCCACACCGGCCAACAAGTCCCAGCTACGCTAGTCCCACCTGCCTGCGTGTGGTCTATATCACCTGCAAACCTGCCCTATCCATCTACCTGTCTAATTGTTTCTTGTACGTTGGGATAGTCCCAGCCTCAACTGCCTCCTCTGGCACCTTGTTCCATACACCCAGCAGAAGTAGACTTGATGGGCCGAATGGCCTAATTCTGCTCCCTCCCATCAATTATGAACATGAAAATGAATAATTACTTAGAAGGTTTTTCAGATGAGACCTGGGAATTGGGAGACATCTAAATAGTTCTGGCATAGACACGATGGGCCATAGGGTGTGCTTCTGTGTGATCTGGCAATATCTTGTCCCTCAGTGAGCAGCATTCCAGGACTGGGGCTGGACAGCTGGTCCAGCTGAAAGCCATTATAAATGCTTCTGTGTAAATGGTTGCTGCAAGGTCTACAGGAATGACTTGGGTTGGCTCCCATGGTCCGGAGACGAGGGATGCCATTTTAGCACAAGGCATATATCTGGTATTGCCCAAAGTCATACAGTGTTTAGTTTAACCTAGTTTAGAGAAACAGCACGAATACAGGCACTTCGGCCCAGCGATACCTGTACACTAATACTATCCTACACACACTCGGAACAATTTCCAATTACACCAAGCCAATTAGCCTACAAACCTGTACGTCTTTATAGTGTGGAAGGGAACCGGAGATCCCGAAGAAAAGCCACGCTGGTCACAGGGGAGAACGTACAAACTCCGTGCAGAGAAGCACGTGTGGTCAGGATCGGAGCTGGGTCTCTGGTGCTGTAAGGCAGCAAATCCACTGCTGTGTCTCACCAACGTACTACACTCTTGATAAGTTGGACATACCATGGGAATTATTTTTTAAATTTAAAGCCTCACATAAATTGCAGGATAAGCTTGACATTTGCTTCCATCAGAAGTAAAAAAATCACATTAACTGTGATTAAAACATTCAACCTTAAAATACCACTGTTAAATCATGTCTGTGAGTTATTTCACTTTAAAAATTAACCTTCTTTTCTCAGTTCCCATTCCTTGGTGTACCACAGTTCATTGGTCTAATCTTGTAGGTGACTACACAAAAGGGCACCAAGTGTGGGAGTAATGCCCCTGTCCCACTTAGGAAACCTAAACGGAAACCTCTGGAAATTTTGCGCCCCACCCAAGGTTTCCGTGCGGTTCCCAGAGGTTGCAGGTGGTTGCCGGAGGTTGCAGGTAGTGGAAGCAGGTAGGGAGACTGACAAAAACCTCCGGGAACTGCACGGAAACCTTGGGTGGGGCGCAAAGTCTCCGGAGGTTTCGGTTCAGGTTTCCTAAGTGGGACAGGGGCATAACTCAACGGGGTCAGGCAGCATCTTGGGAGAACATGAATTGGTGCTGTTTTGGGTCGAGACCCTTCATCAGACCTCTTCTGAAGACCTAAAATGTCACCTATCCATGATCTCCCGAGATGCTGCCTAACCTTCTGAGATTACTCCAGCACTTTGTATCCTTTTGTAGATTAACCAGCTTCTGCAGTTTTTTGTTTATACATTTTACGTGACTATATGGGGTGAAGGACCCTGCCAGAGATGTTGGTGAGTCTACGATCTGCGACTGAAAAGGCTGACAACAAGCCCTTGGAGTAACGGGAGGCCAGAGGCCCTGGGAATGGGATGTGTTTGGAAGATCAGGCCCAATGTGGAGTGCTGGGATTGTGGGATCACTGGTATCACATTGTAGGTAACACCTTATTTAAAACAGAAAATTTGGGAAACAGAATTCACAATGCTGATTTGTTCCCAGTTTCTGTTTGGGTCCTTTCTCCCAAGTTTGATGTAACTTAGAAGCAACTAGTAGCCAAACTTGTCTACAATGCAGATAGACACGAAATGCTGGAGTAACTCAGCGGGTCAGGCAGCATCTCTGGAGAGAAGGAATAGGTGACGTTTCGACTTCGTCAGACTCTGTGCTTTGTCTACAATGCATATGGTCAATAGCACGACCCGATTCCATGAGGACTGCACCCAATCTGTGCCACTCCGAGTGCTTATTTAAATTACCTGGGTAGTAAGGCTGTCATTGGAGTAAGAACACAAATCAGATAGAACTTTGGATCCACCATCAACCTCTGCATCGTCCAGTAGGGATTGGATGGAGGGTAGCATTTAGGACAAGCTGCATTGTAGCTCAGTGCGACGGTAAAGAAAAGAACGACGCTGAAGGCAATGGAGGTGACGTGCATCCAAGTCTGGAAACATAAAGGAATACTGACCATCAGGGGGCGACGTTTGCATTACTGAGTTATCTCGCCCCAGAGCCAAAGACAATTGACAGATACATGATCATTAGCAGACTCGTGGAAAGGAAACACATTGGCAATTAATAGAAACATAGACAATAGGTGCAGGAGTAAGCCATTCGGCCCTTCGAGCCTGCACCGCCATTCAATATGATCATGGCTGATCATCCAACTCAGTATCCTGTACCTGCCTTCTCTCCATACCCCCTGATCCCTTTAGCCACAAGGGCCACATCTAACTCCCTCTTAAATATAGCCAATGAACTGGCCTCAACTACCTTCTGTGGCAGAGAATTCCAGAGATTTACCACTCTCTGTGTGAAAAATGTGTAATGGAGCATTGAACGAAAAATCTAAAGAGCGAGCTCCATTTTGTAGAAGTCTCCTTTCTACTTTAATTCGTGCTAACATTGTGCTAACAGGGTGACCATGAAGGAGGAACAAGGTGAGAGGACATGGGTAGGAAGGAACAGCAGATACTGTTTTTTTTTTTTTTTTCTTCTTTTTTTTCAGTGGGCGGCGCGACTCTCGTCAGCAGCGGCCTCTGCAGTCCGTCTGTGTTTTTATTATTTTTTGTCTCGTTTTTATGTAGTTTTTGTTATTTTTTTTGTTGGGGTATGTGTGTGGGGGGGAGGGGGTAACTTTAAAATCTTTCCCCTGCACGGGAGACCCGACCTTTTCTTTGTCGGGTCTCCGTTGTCGTTGGGGCTGCAACGTGGAGCGGCCTCCAACAGGAACGACCTGGGGTTCCAGCTGCGGAGCTGCCGACTACTCACCGTCACGGGGCTGGCCGAGTCCGGAGCGGGTGGAGCTGTGGTGGAGCGCGGCTGTAGCCCGACCCCCGGAGATTCGGAGGCTGCAACTGCGGGTTTGGCGGACGGCGGCACTGGGAGCCCGCGGGTCCCTGCTGGGAGACCGCTTTTCGGGGCTTCCGCAACGGCGACTTCTCCCGCCCGAGTTGCGGGGTTGAAGAGCACCTGAGCGGGGCCTTGGAATGGCCGCGGGACTTTGTGAGCGCACGCCGGGGGCTCTAACAACTAGACCCGGTGCGCGACCTTGCATCACCCGGCGTGGCTTTAATGGCCGCGGGACAATCGCCATCGCCAGCCGGGGGCTTTGACTTTGACTCTGACTCTGACATCGGGGGGGGAGAGTGCAGTGGAGAGATAAGTTTTTTTGCCTTCCATCACAGCGATGTGATGGATGTTTGTGTAAACTGTGTTGTGTCTCGGGTCTTTTTGTTTTGTAATGTATGGCTGCAGAAACGACATTTCGTTTGGACTACAAGGGGTCCAAATGACAAATAAATTGAATTGTATTGTATTGTATTGTATTGTATTGTTTAAACCGAAGACAGACATAAAATGCTGGAGTAACTCAGCGGGACAGGCAGCATCTCTGGAGGGAAGGAATGGGTGACGTTTCGGGTCGAGACCCTTCTTCAGACTGAGAGGGAGATACAGAGATGAGGAAGTGTGAGGTGTGAGAATGGGACATCAAAGGTGGTGAAGCTCAAGGAAAATGTAGAATAGATCATTGTTAGCTCGGAGAAGGTAACAACAAAGCAAACAGAGATAAAATTTAATCGGGACAGTCAGACTGGTAGGAGAACTGGGAAGTGGGAGGGATGGGAGGGAGGGAAGGCAAGAGTTATTTAAAGTTAGCGAAGTCAATATTCACACCGCTGGGGTGTGAGCTGCACAAACAAAATATGAGGAGCT
The DNA here is from genome assembly GCF_010909765.2 of Amblyraja radiata. Lineage (NCBI taxonomy): Eukaryota > Metazoa > Chordata > Chondrichthyes > Rajiformes > Rajidae > Amblyraja > Amblyraja radiata. Next base: position 93,377,534 of record NC_045961.1, read on the forward strand.
GTTCCTCCAATTTGCACTGGGCCTCATTGGGCCTAATGATTGGAGGAGGCCCAGGACAGAAAGGTCAGTGTGGGGAATGGGAACGGGAGTTAAAGTGTTTAGCAACCGGACATGGAACAAGTTGTCGATGGGATGGAATTTGCAATGATTAGGATAGTGAGGCGTTTGGTGCTCAGGGTTAAAATTAAGGAAGTTTGACCACAATTTACGAACAATACATATGGGTAGCTAGGCTAGACAAATGCAAAAGAATAGTGCAGGCAAATCACAACTCCTTACCCATGTTTTAGTTTCAATGCAGAGGTGCATTATGATCGTGAACAGGGCCAGCGTAGTTATAGGCGTTCCCCAAGTAAATACATCAACATCCGAATCCTGGTAAGCCTACAAGAGTGAAACCAAGAAAATGGTTCATAGCTGTGCTTCACACTTGCTCAAATGTATTTGAGTTTACTTTGATGGTATATATTAAAAAAAAGACCATACCAGATATGGAAAGAAGAAGCAGACAAGGCTTTGGTAGAGAGCATCAACCATGTTCATCCAGAACATGTATGGCTTGTATTCCTGGAAGAACAAGGCAATTGAAAGCCATCAGGTGATGTGTCCCAACCCAAATCATAATCTGTTCATTTGCTCCATAGACCCACCTAGTTCCTCCAGCACTCTGCTCTTTGTTCAAGGCAATTGAACAAGTTGGTTTCATGCAGAAGCGCTTGGAGCAGAATTAGGCCACTCGGCCCATCAAGTCTACTCCGCCATTCAATCATGGCTGATCTATCTCTCCCTCGCAGCCCTTCTCCCCATAACCTCTGACATAATCTCCGTACTAATCAAGAATCCGTCAATCTCATGCATTGACAGGGAGAACATGCAAACTCCACACGGGCAGAAATGGAGGTCAGGATCAAACTTGGGTTGATGGAGTAATGAGGCAGCAGCTCCACTAACTACACCATTGTAGGCCAGGCCAGTAAAGATGGTGGAATTTTCGCCCTAAAAGTTGAGTGTTCTCATCCTTTTGCAATGACTTTTATCTAACATTAAAACAATAGTTTTTTAAATTCCAGAATTCATCAGATTAACTGACCTTTAATCAGCCAACAACTGGGTTATATATGGTTTGGGAACTGCTCCATTCAGGATGGCGAGAAATTGCAGCGAATTGTGGACGCAGCCCAGACCATCCCACAAACCAACCTCCCTCCCATTGACTCCATTTATACCTCTTGCTGTCTTGGCAAGGCTAGCAGCACAATCAAGGATGAGTCGCACCCTGGCCACTCCCTTTCTCCCCTCTCCCATAGGGCAAAAGGTATAGAAGTGTGAAAATGCACACCTCCAGATTCAGGGACAGTTTCTTCCCAGTTGATATCAGGCAACTGGTACACATGACAATAAACAAAACTAGACTAAACTAAGCTGAAAAATATATGTACAAAATGCTGGAGTAACTCAGCGGATCAGGCAGCATCTCTGGAGAAAAATAAGGGGAGCATCTCCAGAGATGCTGCTTGACCTGCTAAGTTACTCCAGCATTTTGTGCCTATCTTCTTGTATATCTAAGCCATTATCTTACCTCAGATTGCTGCCCGCTTTTATACAGGTGCGGTAAGGCCACCAAGGTTTCTGCTGAAACATCTTTATCGAGTATCCCAGTGATGAGTTGGGGCACAGATGAAAACAGAAGGTTGAAGAAGATAAGGTACCACTGGTCGATCATTGTCGAACCCGAAAATCCACAGAAGAACTGATACCAGAAAAGAAGGGCAACAAACATCTGAAAAAAAAAAAAGTGTCAAAGCCAATCTTGTGATTTGTGCTTGTTGGGTTTAGTAATAAACTGCCAACATGAAGTAACTGAGTCAGCAGAAGTCTCACCTTTGGGAAATTAAATCACGGTTACAGTTTCTGAAGTAAATATAATTTATTTTTGAAAGCAGAATGGAGATGTTAAAATAGCCACAATTACAAATGATAAGGTTTTATAGGAACAGCAAAGTGCAAGTGATGATAACTAAAATTATATTTGCGGCATTTTGTTATATTGCCTCTGTGATGTGTGATGTTTATATGAAAGCAGGTTGTACGATTGCAAGGAGAAGCAGACTAGCAAGTCGACTGACAGCCGCACTCAGTCAGAGGAGCATGAAGATGAATCGTGGTTTTGAGAATCAAAGGACACAAAAGGGACTGTGCCAACTCCTGAATCTGCACATCAGTGGGTCATTATGGAGAGCTGTAATGCAGTTAATGAATGTGTCTGTTTTTCATTCATGTGATGTGAGTGTGCGTCAGTGACAAGGCTAGCATTTATCCTGACTCGCACCTGCCTTTCAACCTAGTCGCCTGACCAGGTTATTTTGCAGGAATTGAAGCGTCACACGCAAGCCAGACTGGGCAAGGGGCAGCGGATATCCGTACCAAAGGACATCCACAAATTAGTTTTTAATGACAATCTCTTAGATTTATGATCACCACTGATTTATTTATTTGAATGTTAGTTTCCCCAGCAGTCACGGTGGAATTCACATTTGCGCGTCCATGTCAACAAGTTCAAGTTATTGCACTGGATAAATAATAACATACATTTTGAAACATTTGTTAATTCAATAATTTAAGAAAGTTAAATGACCTGATAGAGGGTGGGACAAGTCTATATGCTATCGGTCACTGTGCTGCAAGAAGCAACGGGATTGTACTGGAGAGTTTCACTTGGATGTTGCATGGATCGGATGACCTTAATTAGAGTCATATAGAAACATAGAAAATAGGTGCAGGAGTAGGCCATTCAGCCCTTCGAGATATTAGATATTATTATGTTTTAGAGGCTTTTAGGCATCACATCAACAAGCAAGGCATAGAAACATAAATGCAGGCAAATAGGATTAGTGTAGATGAGCATAAAGGTTGGCATAATAGAGTTGTATAGCACGGAAATATGCCCGTTGGCCCAACTTGTCCATGCCATGTCTAAGGCTTTAACATCGGGAGAAGAATACAGATCAGGGGAGAGACAAGACTGTTGCCTTCCATCACAGTGAGGAGGTGTTTGGAAATTCACTGTGATGGATGTTTGTGTAAATTGTGTGTCTTGTTTTTTTTCCTTGTTCGTATGACTGCAGAAACAACATTTCGTTTGAACTTAGGTTCAAATGACAATAAACGGTATTGTATCATATTGTATTGTATTGTAAGGAAGCCCCATTTGCCCGTGCTTGCTCCATATCCCTCTCAACCTTTCCTTTCCATGTACCTTTTCAAGTGTAATTTAAATGTTGCTATTTTACCTGCCTCAACTATCTCCTCTGGCAGCCCATTCCTTATATCCACCACCCTCTGAGTGAATATATTGCCATTTAGGTTCCTATTAAATCATTCCCCTCTCACCTTAAACCAATGTCCTCTGGTTCTTGATTCCCTTACCCTGTGTAAAAGACTCTGTCCATTCACAGAGCCCATTTCTGTGCTGCCTGACTCCATTACTCTGATTTTGAGACGCACTCTATGGTCGTGAGGTCTGGGTGTTGTGGATTGCAAAAATAGAGGGAGGATTTTGGGAAACAGAGTCAACAATGGCCTTTCATCAGAGTTGAAGAAGGTTCTTGACCTGACATGTCTACTGTGGCTCAGTCAGTTGCAACTTGACCTGCTGAGTATCTCCAACATTCCCTGTGTTTGGTTTGGATCATCAGATTAACCCTCTCCACATTATGATTGCATTATGAAATAAGTTTAAACTAAAACTTTTCCTTTAACCACCTATCACTTGCCAAGGTTTGTCCTGCCTTCACCTTTTTTCCAGCTTTCTCCCTCCCCCCCCCCCACCCACCACCATCAGTCTGAACAAGGGTCCCAAGCCAAAACATTGCCTATCCCTGTTCTCCAGTGATGCAGCCTGACCTGCTGAGTTAATCCAGCACAACAAAGGTTCAGCATCCACCATTCTCCATTAAAAGTAATACACAATTTCACCTTCTTGAAAAAGGTTTGCAGGTACACAGAATTTCTCTGGGACCGAGGGACAGACTCACACGTTGAGGAAAACATTCGCTGAAGGTATTATGGAACAATTGTTTAACACCTGGGATTGTTAACCGAGTGAAGATATTTCCACGTTGCATATGGAAAGAAAACTTAGGTGAAGTGTTCCAAATTGAAACGTACAGTTTCCACATTCAACCTGTAAGGTCAGGAACATGGGCTTGGGACCAACACAGCTGGAAAATAGCTGGAACATGCCCATGGGCATCCCGCAGAAAAGTACAATAAACTGGAAGAGGTTAGGAGAGGTTTTTTTTAAAAAGTCGTATGAGTGTGGTATTTTAGAATTTATCATTAATGGCTAGAAAACTAAAAATAAAAATCTCAACTGAGACAGAAAATGTGGAAATCTGAAACAGTGGAAAAAAACTGCTGATGCCACACTGGAATTCAAAAGAGTGACTTTTCCAAGGGAAGAAACTATTTGTGAAATGTTGTTTATTCAACTCATCAAATGCAAGCCAACTTGGACTGTGCTAGTGAGGTCAAAGGGCTTTTTGGTTCGTTTAGAGATACAGCGCGGAAACAGGCTCTTCAGCCCACCGGGCCCGCGCTGACCAGTGATCCCCGCACACTAACGCCACCCTACACACACTAAAGGGACAATTTACTCATACACCAAGCCAATTAAACTACAAACCTGTACGTCTTTGGAGTATGGGAGAAAACCGAAGATCTTGGAGAAAATCTATGCAGGTCACGGGGAGAACGTGCAAATTCCGTACAGACAGCACCCGTAGTCGGGATCAAACCCAGCTCTCTGGTGCTGCAAGCACTGTAAGGCAGCAACTCTACCGCTGCGCCACCGTTCCGCCCTTTTGGATCGCGAAAAAGACAGGTGAATGTTGGGAAACAGAGTTAATGCTCGTCTTCCATCAGAATTGAAGAACGGTTATTGACTTGAAATGCTGTTTTTTTTTTTAACCGAAGATAGACACAAAATGCTGGAGTAACTCGGCGGGACAGGCAGCATATCTCTGGAGAGAAGGAATGGGTGACGTTTCAGGTCGAGACCCTACTTCAGACTGAGAGTCGGGGAAAAAGAAAACAAGAGATTATAGACGGGGATGTAGAGAGATATAGAACAAATGAATGAAAGATACGCAAATAAGTAATGATAAAGGAAACAGGCCATCGTTCTCACCTAGCAAACAGCTAACATCCAGCATGCAGAGTTAACCAGTTACTCCAGCATTTTGTGTCGCTGTGTACTATCACTGTATTCTCATTTAATTTCTTGTATATCCTTGTAGGAGATGGATTTTAATTATTCATAGTGTCTGTCATGGATTCAATCAGTGTGGAAACAGGCCCTTTGGCACAACAAGCCCACGCTAACCAACGTGTCCCATCTACACTTGTCCCACCTGTCTGTATTTGTCCCATATGCCTCTAAACCTATCCAATCCAATCCATGTACCTGTCCAAATGATTTTTACATGTTGCGATAGCACCTGCCTCAACTACCTCCTCCGGCAGCTCGTTCCATACACCCACCTCACTTTGAGTAAAAAGGTTACCCCTCTGGTTCCATTTAAATCTTTCCCCCTCACTTAAAGTCTTATTAATCCACTCATGAACTTTTGGAGGCATCATGCACGTTTGTGCGTTCTCCCCTGAACCTGTGTAGGTTTTCGCCGAGATCTTCCACACTCCAAAGACATACGGGTTTGTAGGTTAATTGGCTTGGTAGAAATGTAAACTTGTCCCTAGTGCGTGCAGGTTAGTATTAATATGCGGGGATCGCTGGTCGTGGCAGACTCGGTGGGCCGAAGGGCCTGTTTCCACGCTGTATCTCTAAACTAAACTAAACAGAAAACGCCTGGCTGATATTCTGCTATGCCACTGAGGGGGTGTTCCACTGTAGGAGGTGCCATCCTTTGGGTGTAATACTAACCGAAGCCCCATCTGCACTCTCAGGTTGGATGTAAATGATCAACAGTGCCCATTAAAGGAGAAGCAGGGGATGGTCCTCCTGTCAATAGTTACCTCCCTGCCAATAGTTCTCACTGAAGCAAGAACTAAACAGATGATCTGGTTGTTATTACAGTTATTTATTGGACCATCTGCATGTGAAATGACTGGCTTGGTTCCAGCAATGATTAGACTTCAACCGCAATTCTTGTCTGCAAAAGGCTTTGGGTGATAGTGGGAGATGGCAATCCGTTTTTTTATAATCTATTACATTTGCGTGGATAAATTAAACTTCATTATTTTCATACCTCCTTGGCCAGCATGAAATCCTTATTATAACACCTTACAATGTCAATAACAAGCTGATAAAGTTGGAATTGAGATTACATTGCAGAAACTCACCCTACTTTACCTTGTGTACATTCAGATTCTCATTGTTATATACAATATAGTGCTGAGATTCATGCTGACTATATATTATACTAGACTAAGTGGGACCCGTTGGGTCCCAGCATCACACGGGACGGCTGGTCACCAACGCAATATTTCACCTCTCCACCATTTCCAATATTGCTCGCCAGTGGGGGGGCTTTCTGTTGCGTTAGTATGGGTGTTGCGAGCCGAAGGTACTGGTTTCCAGAGGGCTAGTATAGATATTGTGGGCCGAATGGATTCTTGGGCTGGCAGCCAACTGTTGCAACGATTTTGAAAGCCAAGCCAAGGCAAACAATTTGGCTGCAGCCACCCGACAACCAAAATTCATTTTGTGAACACAAACTTTTTTTAAAATGCGAGGCAAACAATTGGGCAGCAGCCACCTGACAACCAAAATTCATTTTGTGAACACAAACCTTTTTTAAAAGGCGAGGCAAACAATTGGGCAGCAGCCAACTGACAACCAAAATTCATTTTGTGAACACAAACTTTAAATAAAGGCAAACAATTTGGCAGCAGCCACATCGAGCGGACTCACCGTGGAGTAGACGTGCGTTCAGTGTTATTCACAGCTCAGAGAGCCGTGATCCTCTCGCTTCCTGGGCCTGGTAGAGACTGAGTGAGGCACGACACATCCGGGTTTTATAGTCCCTCCCCCTACCCCCTGCCGCCAGCGGGGGCAGCAGAGAGAATGGGGAATTTTTTAAAAACATTAATCTCTCTGATTTTTCATCGATGGGAAAAATACTCTGGTCCCGGAAGGCGGAGGGGGGCTCTGAGCGAGGTGGCCAAAAATGACGGCCGTAGGTGGCGGCGTTCTCTCGGAAATCGCAGCACAGTGGGCCAAAAGCGGTCAAGATCAGACTTTTAGTAATATAGATACACTGATGATACACACCCTTGCTATATATTGTATACACTGATAATACTGATTTGTGAAATTATATAGTATACATTGCTGATATTCATCCTCGCTATATATCATATACGATGTTTACACACAAGGAACTGCAGGTGTGCTGGTTCACCAGGGAAAGACACAAAGTACTGGAGTAACTCCACAGGTCAGGCAGCATCCCTGGAGAACTTGGATAGGTGATGTTTCAGGTCCGAACCAGACTGATTGCAGGGAAGGGAGATGGGGGGGGGGGGGGGGGGGGGGGGGATTGATGAGGTGCAAGTTGTTGAGGAATGGCGGTGGAGGGGAATGAGAGGGGAGAGATAGATGCAAGCTCAGCCAGGGCTCAGGTAGTGGAGAGGGGAAGTGGAGTGGGGGGGGAGGATGGGAAGAGGTTATGGGGGAGATGGGATGGGTGGGGATGTTTTGCAGAGATGACCTAAAATTGGAGAATTCAATGTTTATGCCATTGTGTTGGAGGCTACCCGTGGAGGTGCTCTTTCTCCGGTTTGCTCGTGGTCACACTCTGCCAATGGAGGAGGCCCAGGACAGAAAGGTCAGCATAGGAATGGGAAGAGGAGTTAGCAACCAAGAGTTCCTGCAGGCTTTGGCAGACTTGCTCTATATAGGATACACTGCTGATACTCATGCTCGCTATCTATAATATGTACTGTAGTGTAATGACAATAAAGGACATTACTTACTGTACTTACTTACTTCTAAACAGTATACACTGCTGATACCTGTGTATCTGGGGAGGGATGAAGTGTTCAAAGGCAATGAGCAAATCTATTAATAACACCGACGGTGAATATTACGCTGAAGGCAGGCGACAGAAAATAACTTACCGCATTTTTATAGAAGAAATAAAGCACCATGTTTGCCAGCCGGGAGTAGCACCAATGACCATGAACCAGCAAGAGCTTCTGTAAATGTCGAAACCGTGCGATCGCGAAGTCACTCGCCATTGCAGCCTGGTGAAGCAGGAGAAAATATTTACACAAAGATTCCCCTGCAATCGTTACACACTCAACCGCTGTAAAATTAACATCATGGAACCTGGAACAAAGGGCAGCAAAAACCATGGATTATATGGAGATGGACACAAAGCGTTGGAGTATCTTCAGTGGGTCAGGCAGCATCTCTGGAGAAAAGGAATAGGCTCCGTTCTTACTCCCCCTCCCCCTATTCGTCACAAGGACAGAGTCCCCCTTGTCCTCACCTTCCACCCCATCAGCCGTCGCATTTTTAAAGAATGATGCCGCCTCACCCTCTGAGTATCTCCAGCATTTTTTGTCTATTTTTGAATTTTCCATCATCTGTATTTCCTTCTTAAACTTTTTGTCTACAGTTCCTTCTTACACATGGATTATATGGAGCCATTAACCAAACAAGGCAAACAAGAGGTGATAACGAAGGGATACAATGGTGTGCAAACAGAGGAACCAGGAGGCCTACTAGGGTGGTGGAGGGGGGAAGATAGGGAATGCAGGGGTTACTTGAAATTAGAGAAATCAACGTTCATAGCGCTGGGTTGTATGCCCATGACTGTGCTTTGCAGATCAGGGAAAGGCCTTGAGGTGTCAAGAGGGGAGTCAATGGCAGAATATTCAGACTAGTTTATTGTCATGTGTACCGAGGCACAGTGAAAAGCTTTTGTTGCATGCTAACCCCGTCAGCGGAAAGACAAGAAACTATTACAATCGAGTCATTCACAGTGTACAGATACATGATAAGGGAATAACGTCTAGTGCAAGATAAAGCCAGTAAAGTCCAAACAAAGATAGACCGAGGATCACCAATGAAGTAGATAGTAGTTCAGCACTGCTCTCTTGTTCCGGTAGGATGGTTCAGTTGCCTAATAACAGCTGGGAAGTAACTGTCCCTGAATCTGGAGGTGTGCGTTTTCACACTTCTATACCTTTTGCCCGATGGGAGAGGGAGAAGAGGGAATGGCCAGGATGCCATTGATTATTCACCCTTGATTATGCTGCTGGCCTTGTCGGGGCAGCGTGAGGTGTAAATGGAGTCAGTGGAAGGGAGGTTGGTTTGTGTGATGGTCTGGGCTGCCGTCCACAATTCTCGGCAATTTCTTGAGGTCTTGGATGAAGCTGTTCCCAAACCAAGCTGTGATGCATGCAGAGTCCGACCTGCGCGCATGGCCACAGTATTTGTGAAGCTCTTGCAGATTGAGCTTGTGGATTCAACAAAAGGAGATGCCCTTGAGGATGGTGTGGAGCACCGGCTTGAAAATCTTGTCACAGCTCACAGCTCACAGCTCGGAAAAATGTTCCCGATGTTGGGGGAGTTCAGAACCAGGGGTCATGGTTTCAGAATAAGGGGTAGGCCGTTTAGGACTGAGATGAGGAAAAACATGCACACCCGGAGAGTTGTGAATCTGTGGAATTCTCTGCCACAGAAGGCAGTGGAGGCCAATTCACTGGATGTTTTCAAGAGAGAGTTAGATTTAGTTCTTAGTGCTAAAGGAATTAAGGGATATATGGGAAAAAGCAGGAACTGGGTGCTGATTTTAGATGATCAGCCATGATTATATTGAATGGCTCGAGGAGCCGAATGGCCTTACAAGGGATACGGGGAACTGATTTTAGATGATCGGTCATGATCATATTGAATGGCGGTGCTAGCTCAAAGGTCCGAATGGCCTACTGCGGCACGTATTTTTCCGTGTTTCTATGTTTCTGGTAAGATGGAGTGGTTTGGGCAGCAGATAGTGGTCAACCAGAGGACATAGTGTCTGGAGTAACAGAGTGGCTAAAGGCAGCCACTTTGCGCATTAGTGAGCGAGATAGAATTTTTTCCAACAATTATGGAATCACCAATAATAGCTTTTTTGTTATGGATATGAATTAAAAAACTCACGATATACACAAAATGCTGGAGTAACCCAGCGGGACCGGCAGCATCTCTGGAGAGAAGGAATGGGTGACGTTTCGGGTCGCGACCCTTCTTCAGACTGATGGCGTTAAAAACTCACCGACTGCTGAAGTGGGATTTGAACTCATACGTCCTGTTCATTACTTCAGGTCTCTGGTTACGGCTCCAGAGCAATAGCTATTACACCACTATTCCCGACAAACACTAATGATGCTTGAAGGCCTGCTTAAAAATCACATTAAGCAGGGCTTTTCAAAGGGTTTATTAATATAAACCCACTCACGGCAATACATCACGCAACCCAGGCAGATGAAAAACAGCTCATTACAAAATGACTGCTTCACTAACACTGTCGCTTTCCAGTATGGAAATATCATACCAGGTCGCCTGACTTACTCTGCTGAATGAAATCATATTTAAGTTCTGACATGTTAATTAAACTGTCAATGAGTAGATGCATTGAGATTGCTGAGGTGTACATATTATACTTTAATTATTTTTGCCAGGCAAGAATTTTTCTAAGTGTGTGGGAATCCTGAAGGATGGATTAATAAACATCAGCTAGGGTGTATAAAAAAAAGTCGCAGTCAAACTGTATCCAAAATGGCAAAAGAAGCATTTTTATTTAATAGCAATGATTGAAGTGAAAGGCATAGTTTAGTTTAGTTTCGTGACACAGCGTGGAAACGGGCCCTTCGGCCCACCGGGTTCACACCGACCCAGAGAAAACCCACGTGGTCACGGGGAGGACACACAAACTCCGTACAGACAGCACCAGTAGTCGGGGTCGAACCCGGAACTCCGGCGCTGCAAGGCAGCAACTGTAAGGCAGCAACTCTACCACTGCCTTATCGCTGCGTACTGTAACATATAGAGTCACAAAGTTCCACAGATTACCGGTGCATCTGAACTACAGGGATCATTTTAAGGATTCAGGGATAGAGAAAAATAATACAATTATTGGGTCTGACCAATGTGAAGGCCACGGAGACATATAGCACACAACCAGGCCCTTCAGCCCATTGAGTGTGCTGACCATCAACAAGCCATTTCTACTAATTCTACATTAGCTACATTTGTTAACAACTCCCCCCACATTATCAGAGGTTCATATGAGCAGAATTAGGCCATTCAGCCCATCAAGTCGACTCCACCGTTCAATCATGGCTGACCTACCCTTTCCACTCAACCCTATCTTGGGCCGAAACCCTTCTTCAGACTGATGGGGGGGGGGTGAGGTGGCGGGGAGAAAAAAGGAAAAAGGAGGAGGAGGAGCCCGAGGGCTGAGGGATGGCCACCAGCCTAAATATCTTTTTTGGTGAATCTGTGGAATTCATTGCCACAGGCGGCTGTGGAGGCCAAGTCAAAAGATATTTTTAAGGGGGAGATCAACAGATTCTTGATTTCTAAGGGTGTCATGGGTTATGGGGCGAAGGCAGGAAAATGCAGGGAAAGATAGATCAGCCATGATTGAATGGTGGAGTAGACTTGACAGGCCAAAATGGCCTAATTCAGCTCCGAGAACTTACAAACTTTTTATAGTACACTCTTATAAATGAATGGATAGAATGCTCCCAGCATCTCCCGAGCAGACCCCAGCAAAGATGACACAGTGGCTCAGCGGTAGAGTTGCTGCATTGCAGTGCCAGAGACCGGGGTACGATCCTGGCTGCGGGTGCTGCGTATGCGGAGTTTGCACTTTCTCCCTGTGACCGCATGAGTTTCCTCCGGGTGCTCAGGTTTCCTCCCACGTCCCAAAGACGTACAGGCTTGTAGGTTACGATTGGCTTCTGCGAATTGTAAATCATCCTCAGTGTGTGTAGGATGGTGCTAGTGTATGGGGATCGCAGGTCGGCGCGGACTCGGTGGGTCGGAGGGCCTGTTTCCACGCTGTATCTCTAAATGGGGAAGGACAGTGGAGGACCCGGCATGGGGGGCCTGCCATGAGGAGGAGTCATTGGGGAGGGTGGCAGAACAATGGACAATGGGGACAAAGTGTGGGGGAACCGTTGTTGGGGGGGGGTGGGGGGGATGAGAGAGGGCGTGCTTTGTGACTTTGTCAGTGTCGTAGGTGGCTACTATTTGTGTACATTGGCTATGCAAGTAAATAATTTCACTGTGCCTAGTCACATGTGATAGTAAAGTATTCCATTCCAAACTAAAGACAACATTAAGTGGAGAGCACTGCTTACCTGCATTCCTTCCTGGCCAGAGATTCCCACTCCAACATCGGCAACCTGGATCATGCTGACGTCATTGGCCCCGTCTCCTACAGTTAATGAATAATACAGTGAAAACCACGAACAGAAACAATGGACTTCTTTGCTTCTTTTACATGATTGTATTGATCTGTTGCACTTTCTTCCGTTTGGTGCTACCCAGTCGTGCTATCTGCAATAACAGCAGAAAAATGATGCTGGGATCTCGCAGCAGGTCGGGCAACATCTGTGAAGGGAGAAACAGAGCTAGTGTTCAAGGTTGATGTTCTTCCATTGGAAATTGTCCAAGTTGAGTTGAGAAGCAACTCGGAGCAGCAGAAGCACATAAACTGAGCCACAATTGAGCGGCACAGTTGCTGCCTTATGCCCCTGTCCCACTTAGGAAACCTGAACGGAAACCTCTGGAAACTTTGCGTCCCACCCAAGGTTTCCGTGCGGTTCCCGGAGGTTCCAGGAGGTTTTTGTCAGTCTCCCTAATGGTCGAAAGTGGTTTCCGCTTCTTCTATGTTGCAGGTAGTGGAAGGTCTTACCTTCCACTACCTGCAACCTCCGGCAACCACCTGCAACTAGCATCGCAACCGGCTTCGACTAAAAAATTAACGATTTTTAAAACGGCAACCAATTTTTAGTCGCGGCCGGTTTTGAATTTTTTGAAATAATCGCCGGAACATAGAAGAAGCGGAAACCACTTTCGACCATTAGGGAGACTGACAAAAACCTCCGGGAACCTCCGGGAACCGCAAGGAAACCTTGGGTGGGGCGCAAAGTCTCCAGAGGTTTCCGTTCAGGTTTCCTAAGTGGGACAGGGCCATTACTGTGCCGGAGACCCGGATTCGATCCTGACTGTAGGTGCTGTCTGTGCGGAGTTTGTACGTTCTCCCTGTGACCATGAGGGCTTTCTCCGGGTGCTCCGGTTACCTCCCACATTCCAAAGACGTCCACGTTTGTAGGTTAATCGGCTTCAGTAAAATTGTACATTGTCCCTAATGTGTGTGGGGGTAGTGCTAGTGTACGGGGATCGCTGGTCAGCACAGACTCAGGTGGCCAAAGGGCCTGTTTCCTAGCTCTTTCTTTAGAAACATAGAAACATAGAAATTAGGTGCAGGAGTAGGCCATTCAGCCCTTCGAGCCTGCACCGCCATTCAATATGATCATGGCTGATCATCCAACTCAGTATCCCGTACCTGCCTTCTCTCCATACCTCCTGATCCCTTTAGCCACAAGGGCCACATCTAACTCCCTCTTAAATATAGCCAATGAACTGGCCTCAACTACCTTCTGTGGCAGAGAATTCCACAGATTCACCACTCTCTGTGTGAAAAATGTTTTTCTCATCTCGGTCCTAAAAGATTTCCCCCTTATCCTTAAACTGTGACCCCTTGTTCTGGACTTCCCCAACATCGGGAACAATCTTCCTGCATCTAGCCTGTCCAACCCCTTAAGAATTTTGTAAGTTTCTATAAGATCCCCCCCTCAATCTTCTAAATTCTAACGAGTACAAGCCGAGTCTATCCAATCTTTCTTCATATGGAAGTCCTGCCATCCCAGGAATCAGTCTGGTGAACCTTCTCTGTACTACGGCAAGTTTTAAACTGAACTAAACGGAAAATGCAGAAACAAAAGAATGTACCAGGAATGCTGCCCCACCCTCTGAGTTATTCCAGCGCTTAATGTCCTTTTTATTGAAGAGAACGTTAAACGCTGCCTTCCACTACAGAAATAACTAAGCATCCGATTACTTGGGTAAGCTCTATAGATCTGGCAACAGCTTGTGGAGTGCTTGGTGTTAATTCAACTATTCCGATTCTCCACATCCACTGAGACTGCAGAGTCAAGAAGCACCGTGTGGACCTGGAGAACATAAGCTTTTAAAACCCTCATCCAACTTCCGTAATCCTGTGATTATTATGTCTGGGCCATTATTTACAGCCAGCAGCAGGGAAAGGGGACGCGGCAGGCTTTGTTTGGATATTGTCCGTGATCTAGTACACGTCCTGCTGGAAATAATGCAGTGAAGACAGGCATCATAAACAGAAATGTTACTCTACTCCCAATAGACCGGTGGTTATTAATATTTACATCACCTTATTAATACCTGGGGCTAAAACGTTAATTTCAATGCCAGGCTATCTCGTGTAGGCTTATATTCCCTTGAGTGCAAAGAATAAGGGAGATATAACAAGAAAGTTCTTTTAGAAAATTAAAGAATAAATCGGAACAATTTCTTTGGAGCAGCGGGGAACAAAATGTTAAGATTAAGATGTTAGGACATTCAGAATATACTGTTTCATATGAGAGGTTGTGGGGATTTTGGGCTCATCAAATGTTGCCCATCAATACCCTCCAACTGTCATGAACTAAGTCCAACTTGGAACTGTCTTAGTGAGTTGGACCACCTAATGTATTTACTCTACCCAATTTACACAGTGGAGTTCAATTCTTCTGCAGTACCAAACTTGAGATTGATAGAAGGAATGGGCGACGTTTCAGGTTGAGACCCTTCCACAGACTGATCAGTTTGAAGAAGGGTCTCAACCCGAAATGTCGCACATTCCTTCTCTCCAGAGATGCTGCCTGCCCCGCTGAGTTACTCCAGCATTTTGTGTCTACCTTCGATTAAAAACCAGCATCTGCAGTTCTTCCCTACACATACAGTTCTGTTTAGTTTTAGAGCTACAGCGTGGAAACAAGCCCTTCGGCCCACAGAGTTCACGTTGACCAACAAACATCCGTACGCTAGTTCTATCCTACACGCTTGGGACTATTTATTGAAGACAATTAACCTACAAACCTGCACCTCTTTGGAATGTACAGTTTTGGTCTCCTAATCTGAGGAAAGACATTCTTGCCATAGAGGGAGTACAGAGAAGGTTCACCAGACTGATTCCTGGGATGGCAGGACTTCCATATGAAGAAAGACTGGATAGACTCGGCTTGTACACGCTAGAATTTAGAAGATTGAGGGGGGATCTTATAGAAACTTACAAAATTCTTAAGGGGTTGGACAGGCTAGATACAGGAAGATTATTCCCGATGTTGGGGAAGTCCAGAACTAGGGGTCACAGATTAAGGATAAGAGGGAAGTCTTTTAGGACCGAGATGAGAAAATCATTTTTTTACACAGAGAGTGGTGAATCTGTGGAATTCTCTGCCACAGAAGGTAGTTGAGGCCAGTTCATTGGCTATATTTAAGAGGGAGTTAGATGTGGCCCTTGTGGCTAAAGGGATCAGGGGATATGGAGAGAAGGCAGGGATGGGATACTGAGTTGGATGATCAGCCATGATCAAATTGAATGGCGGTGCAGGCTCGAAGGGTCGAATGGCCTACTCCTGCACCTATTTTCTATGTTTCTATGTTTCTATGTGGGAGGAAACTAGAGCATCTGGAGAAAACCCATGCGGTCACAGGGAGAAAATGCAAACTCCATGCAGACAGCACCCATTGTCAGGATCGAGCCTGGATCTCTGGCGCTGTAAGGCTGCAACTCTAACGTTGCATGAAGATATTGCGGGATAGGATACCGATGAGTCAGATTAATCTGATAGGCTATGCAGTAATATTATTTGGTCACAGGGAAAACGTGCAAACTCCGCACTGACAGCACCTGAGGTCAGGATCGAACCCAGGTCTCCGGCACTGTGAGACAGAAGCTCTACCAGCTGTGCCTCTGTACCACCCTACTAACCAGCTGCCAAGTAATAACCAAAAATCTATCATTTGATCTATCGGCATTTGAGACAACATGTAACCAGAAGCAAAGGGAGCGTGTGCGGTGATCTCAATAACATTGCGAGTCAAACTAAACATGCTTACCTATGGCTAAGGTCATCACTTTTAGTCTGTCCCGGACCAGTTTGACCACCATGCTTTTCTGCAATGGCGTGGAACGGCAGCACAACACAGTGCGGCAACTTTGGGCTAGTGCAAGGAACTTGTCCTCCAGTGTTTTCTCCAATGCAAAGGTCAGCGTCCTTCCATCGACCACCAAGCTGAAGTTGTGTCGCAGTGCGGCGGAGCTCGGTGAGGTCCCGTTCGATGGGACAAAGTCGACCGCGCCGTTTGCAGCGGCGTGCGAGCGTTTGTTCAGAGGACTCTTTGATTCTACCTGGCTTATGCACTGCTCCAGCAGAGCCGCGCAGCTCTCCTGTTGACAATGGAGTTTATCACGTGTTAGAAGCAGGCCAATCTCATCCATTATATCAGCTGCTTTGTACCTCAGATGAGTCAAGAGAGTCAAGAGTGTTTTATTGTCATATGTCCCCGAACAGGACAAGGAGATTCTTACTTGCAGCAGCACAACAGCACATGTAAACATAGAGGATGGTAGTCGCTGCCTCAAAAAGGCAGCCAACATCATCAAAGACCCACACCATCCTGGCCACACACTCATCTCACCACTGCCACCTGGAAGAAGGTACAGGAGCCTGAAAACTGTAACGTCCAGGTTCAGGAACAGCTTCTTCCCTACAGCCATGAGGCTATTGAACACTGCAACTTCATAAGCTATGAACTTCAATATACTATTATTATTATTATTATTATTATTATTATTATTATTATTATTATTATTATTATTATTATTATTATTATTATTATTATTATTATTATTATACTGTTATTGTTTGTTCTTTTTTTTCAGAGTTTTTGTTATATTATTTATTATGATTACATATTCTTTTGTGCTGCAGCAAGTAAGAATTTCATTGTTCTATCTGGGACACATGACAATAAAACACTCTTCAAGTCAAGTCAAGTCAAGTCAATTTTATTTCTATAGCACATTTAAAAACACCTCTCGTTGACCAAAGTGCTTTACATCAGTGCAGGTACTACCATGCTACATACAGTGGTACATAGATCAACAATACAAACATAGATACATACATAGAGCGCTCCCTCAGAGGACCTCAAGAAACGCTTGTGAGTAGAAATAGGTTTTAAGTCTAGACTTAAAGGAGTCAATGGAGGGGGCAGTTCTGATTAGGAGAGGGATGCTGTTCCACAGTCTAGGGGCTGCAACCGCAAAAGCGCAGTCGCCCCTGAGCTTAAACCTGGACCACGGGATAGTAAGTAGCCCCAAGTCGGCTGATCTGAGGGACCTGGAGGTAGAATGGTGGGTTAGCAGATTTTTGATATAGGTGGGGACAAGCCCGTTAAGGGCTTTGTATACATATAGGAGGAGCATGAAATTGATTCCGTACCGCACTGGGAGCCAGTGGAGAGAGGGCAGAATCGGGGTGATGTGGTCCCTTTTACGGGTACCCGTCAGAAGTCTCACTGCGGCGTTATGGACCAATTGCAGGCGGGACTGGGATGATCGGCTGATGCCAGTGTATAGGGAGTTGAAGTAATCAAGGCGGGAGGAGATGAATGTGTGGACGATCTTTTCAAGGTCGTCGAATTGGAGGAATGGTTTGATTTTAGCTATCGTGCGATGCTGGAAGATGCTAGCTTTTACCACAGCATTGACTTGTTTGTCAAACTTCAAATATCACGGCAAGGTTTTTGACGTGCGGTTTGCGTAAAGGAGGTTAGGCTTCTTAGGCTGCCTGCTATCGTTTTGATGTAGCCCGAGGGGCCCATGACTTGACTCTTGTCTAAACATCAACGAAACACCAGTGAAGGGAGGTTCCCACATGATAACCCCAATGATATACTTGCATCTACACAATTAGTTTTTTAAAGAGCTAGTTAACATGTAGCTAGCTGTTTTTTGCATGCAGTTATTTATTGTACTTACATAGCATAAGATGGAATATCAGTTGGATAGTTAGATAATACTTGGGCTTTGGGCTTGGTTTTCTTAGTTGAGTGCTTATCCTGAAGTTTCTCGCACAAGTATTCTGCATTTTAATTGTAATGTAAACATAGTAGATAGACACCAAATTCTGGCGTAACTCGACGGGTCAGGCAGCATCTCTGGAGAAAAGGTGACGTTTCGGGGTCGAGACCTATTTGAGTCTGAAGAAGGGTCTCGACCCGAAACAGCACATTCCTTTTCTCCAGAGATGCTGCCTGACCCGCTGAGTTACTCCACATTTTGTGTCTATCTTCGGTGTAAACCTGCGTCTGCAGTTCCTTCCTGCATGCTTTGTACCTCCTGTTAGTTTCAGCCATAAATTCAGGATTATTTAATTGTTTGTGCCAGTGGAGTACCACACGATCGTTCTTCATAACTTGACCCCGAATACAAAGTGAAACCAGGATCTAATCGATTTCCCTCCCCACCAATCTTGTGTCGCGCTCTGGGTCTGTGGAGCAGCTCAATTTTCAAGGACTATCCTAGGACAAATGCGAGCAACTTACAAAAGGAGCAGGAGAACAGCAAGGAGTGAGAGAGAAAACGGGGAATTACAGACCTGTTAGTCTGACTTCGGTGGTGGGAAAGATGCTGGAGTCAATTATTAAAGAGGTAATAATGGGGCATTTGGATAGCAGTAAAATGATTAGTCTAAGTCAGCATGGATTTATGAAAGAGAAATCATGCTTGACTAATCTTCTGGAATTTTTTGAGGATGTGACAAATAAAATGGATGAAGGGGAGCCAGTGGATGTAGTGTATCTAGACTTTCAGAAAGCCTTTGATAAGGTCCCGCACGGGAGACTGGTGACTAAAATTAGAGCACATGGTATTATTGGGGGTAGGGTGTTAACATGGATAGAAAAGTGGTTGGCAGACAGGAAGCAAAGAGTAGGAATAAACGGGTCCTTTTTCAGAATGTCAGGCAGTGGCGAGTGGAGTGTCGCAAGGCTCGGTGTTGGGGCCGCAACTGTTTACCATATATATTAATGATTTGGAAGAAGGAATTCGGAGCAACACTAGCAAGTTTGCGGGTGACACAAAGCTGGGTGGCAGTGTGAACTGTGAAGAGGATGTTAGGAGGTTGCTGGTTGACCTGGACAGGTTGAGTGAATGGGCAGATGCGTGGCAGATGCAGTATAATATAGATAAATGCGAGGTTATCCACTTTGGCGGCAAAAACAAGGGGGCAGATTATTATCTCAATGGGGTTAGGTTAGGTAAGGGAGAAGTACAGCGAGACCTGGGTGTCCTTGTACACCGGTCACTGAAAGTTGGCATGCAGGTACAGCAGGCAGTGAAGAAAGCGAATGGAATGTTGGCCTTCATAACAAGAGGATTTCAGTACAAGAGTAAACAGGTTCTTCTGCAGTTGTATATGGCTCTGGTGAGACCACATCTGGAGTATTGTGTACAGTTCTGGTCTCCTAGTTTGAGAAAGGACAGCCTTGTGATTGAGACAGTGCAGCGTCGGTTCACGAGATTGATCCCTGGGATGGCGGGACTGTCATATGAGGAAAGATTGAAAAGACTAGGCTTGTATTCACTGGAGTTTAGAAGAATGAGGGGGAATCTTATAGAAGCATAAAATTATAACAGGAATGGACAAGTTCTAGCTGGATGCAGGAAAAATGTCCAAATGTTGGGCGAGTCCAGAACAAGGGGCCACGTTTTCACCCAGAGAGTTGTGAATTTGTGGAATTCCCTGCCACAGAGGGCAGTGGAGGCCAAATCACTGGATGGATTTAAGAGAGAGTTAGATAGAGCTCTAGGGGCTAGTGGAATTAAGGGATATGGGGAGAAGGCAGGCACGGGTTATTGATTGGGGACGATCAGCCATGATTACAATAAATGGCGGTGCTGGCTTGAAGGGCCGAATGGCCTCCTCCTGCACCTAATTTCTATGTTTCTATGTTTCTATCCATCCTTTCGCTGGCATTTGATAAAATCTTGGGTGACCTGCTTGTAACCTGAACTCCACAATCCTCTCTCCCCTCTATTTCATTTCCTTATGTATCAAGAATCCATCAACATGGTTGAAAAAACAATTAAAAGACAATACATTCAATGCTTCAATAGAATTACGACATTCTCTTGAAGCATTAAAACAATAATGCATAAAAAATATCATGTACCACTCTAATGAAAGTTGGCAAACCTATTGAAATGAATAGGCAAATATACACGGCATAATCATTCCTTTGGCTCAATCAGTGAAGGAATGCCCCTGGAATCAATGGTTATTCAAGACACAGTACATGGCTCGATTGTAATCATGCATTGTCTTACCGCTGACTGGTTGGCACGCAACTAAAGCTTTTCACTGTACCTCGGTACACATGACAATAGACCAAACTGAAACTGAAACAGAGCACGAGGTCAGAGACATGGTGGCACAGCACTTAGTACTGCTGCTTCATGGCTCCAGGGACCTGGGTTCGATCCTGACCTCGGGTGCTGCCTGTGTAGACCACCCCATGTTCCTGCCAGGTGCTTCAGCTTCCTCACATCTCGCAGAGAAGTAGATAGGAAACTGTAACTTAGCCCTGACTGTGGGCAAAAAAGATCGAAAGGGAATCGACGGGTCTTTTGAGATAGAATAAGTTGCAGGGTAGAGAGATAATAAGGAGTGCGAAATAGAAACATAGAACATAGAAAAATAGGTTCAGGAGTAGGCCATCGGTCCTTTGAGCCAGCTCCACTATTCAATATGATCATGGCTGATCATCTAAAATCAGTACCCCGTTCCTGCTTTCTCCCCATATCCCTTGATTCCTTTAGCCCCAAGAGCTAAATCTAACTCTCCCTTCAAAACATCCAGTGAATTGGCCTCCACTGCCTTCTGCGGCAGAGAATTTCACAGATTCACAACTCTGGGTGAAATGCGAGCAAAGGGATTAGTCTGCTGAAATATAGCATGGGCCGGATGGGCTGAATGGCATCCTTCTGCGTCTTTGTAATTAAAGCTGGAGCAGGCTGATGTGCAGGCTCTAGCGAGATGGTTGGTGTCTTCTCAGCCACTTGCTAGCCCGTGGCATGATCTGGGCCATTGACTCCTGATTATCTCAAAGATCTAATCAATCTCCACTCCTCAGGGGGTGGTGGAGCAGAGTGGTTCAATTACTGGATGAGCAACCCAGAGGCCTGCACTGATGCCAAAGAGTTCCACTTCCACATCAACCAAAGAATTTAGACACGATGAATACGATAAATCTGGGTTAGAAAACTGGTTGCAAAACATTTAGTTTAGAGATAGAAACATAGAAAATAGGTGCAGGAGTAGGCCATTCGGCCCTTCGATCCAGCACCGCCATTCAATATGATCATGGCTGATCATCCAACTCAGTATCCTGTACCTGCCTTCTCTCCATACCCCCTGATCCCTTTAGCCACAAGGGCCACATCTAACTCCCTCTTAAATATGGCCAATGAACTGGCCTCAACTACCTTCTGTGGCAGAGAGTTCCACAGATTCACCACTCTCTGTGTGAAAAATACAGAAAAGATACAGCGTGGAAACAGACCCTTCGGCCCACAGAGTCCACGCCGACCAGCGATCCCCGCACGCTAGTTCTATTCTACACACCAGGGGCAATTTACAGAGGCTAATTCAACCGCAAACCTGCACGTCTTTGGAATATGGGAGGAAACCGGAGCACCCGGAGAAAAACCCACCGGGTCACAAGGAGAATGTACAAACTCCACACAGACAGCGCCCGTAGTCGGGATTGAAGTTTGGTCTCTGGTGCTGTCAGGTAGTAAGTCTACTGTGGTGCCACTGTGCTGCCCGATTGTACCGGGCCGTTGTAATATTCAACTGGCTCGGAAATACCACCCATGAACCTACTACTCCTACCTGCTCTGGAATCAAGTGCAATTCCAGAGCATGAGTGATGAGACCAAGGTCTCGCAATTCATGTCAAGAGTTGTTAGGGATGTGCAAAAAAAAAAAACCTGCACGTCCCAGCAGCACCTAAACTCCGTTAAAAAAAATTACATACTCAGGATGACCTATTTTACCCTCTGTAGAAGGAAAATTATTGGTTCTCTAAACCCTCCCTCCTCTGGTTTGGCACTTCACTCCCCTTCACTTTCCTTATCTAATTCCACCATCTACACCCTTTGCCTTTCCCACTGATCACCACTGGCTTTGAGTACTATCTCCACCCATCTTTCATCCCTACCTGACTCAACTACCAACCAGCCCCTCCTCAGATGAATCTATTGAACACCTGCTAACTCTTGTCCCACCCCTTTTCCTCGCCACTCTTAACCAGCTACCTGCCCTCTGCCCCATCAGTCTGAGGCAGAGGAAGGCACGGTGGCGCAGCGGTAGAGTTGCTGCCTTACAGCGCCAGAGTCCCGGGTCCGATCCTCACTATGGCCGCTTGTCTGTACGGAGTTTGTACGTTCTCCCCGTGACCTGCGTGGGTTTTCTCCGGGTGCTCCGGTTTCCTCCCACTCTCCAAAGCCGTACAGGTTTGTAGGTTAATTGGCTTTGGTAAAAATTGCAAATTGTCCCAAGTGCGTGTAGGATAATGGTAGTGTGCAGGGCATCACTGGTCGGCATGGTCTCGGTGGGACGAAAAGCCTGTTTACATGCTGTACAGTATCTCTAAACCAAACCAAACTAAACAGAGCCCCTTTTTGAAACACTGTCTGTCCATTTCCCTCCATGGATGTTTAAGAAGGAACTGAAAATGCTGGAAAATCGAAGGTAGACAAAAATGCTGGAGAAGGGAAGAGTGCTGACATGGATAGAGAAGTAGTTGGCAGACAGGAAACAAAGTGTAGGGATTAACTGGTCCCTTTCAGAATGGCAGGCAGTGAGTAGTGGGGTACCGCAAGGTTCGATGCTGGGACTGCAGCTATTTACAATATACATCAATGATTTGGATGAAGGGATTCAAAGTAACATTAGCAAATTTGCAGATGACACAAAGCTGGGTGGCAGTGTGAACTGTGAGGAGGATGTTATGAGAATGCAGGGTGACTTGGACAGGTTGGGGGAGTGGGCAGATGCGTGGCAGATGTAGTTTAATGCGGATAAATGTGAGGTTATCCACTTTGGTAGCAAAATTGGAAGGCAGATTACTATCTAAATGGTGTCAAGTTGGGAAAAGGGGAAGTACAACGAGATCTGAGGGTCCTTGTACATCAGTCTATGAAAGTAAGCATGCAGGTACAGCAGGCAGTGAAGAAAGCGAATGGCAAGTTGGCCTTTATAACAAGAGGAATCGAATATAGGAGCAAAGAGGTCCTTCTGCAGTTGTATAGGGCCCTGGTGAGACCTAGAGTGTACAGTTTTGGTCCTCTAATTTGTGGAAGGACATTCTTGCTATTGAGGGAGTGCAGCGTAGGTTTACAAGGTTAATTCCCGGGATGGCGGGACTGTCATATGGTGAGAGAATGGAGCAGCTGGGCTTGTACACTTTGGAGTTTAGAAGGAAGAGAGGATATCTCATTGAAACATATAAGACTGTTAAGGGTTTGGACACACTAGTGGCAGGAAACATGTTCCCGATGTTGGGGGAGTCCAGAACCAATTGCCATAGTTTAAGAATAAGGAGTAAGCCATTTAGAACGGAGACGAGGAAACACTTTTTCTCACAGAGAGTGGTGAGTCTGTGGAATTCTCTGCCTCAGAGGGTGGTGGATGCTTTCAAGAGAGAGCTAGATAGGGCTCTTAAAAATAGCGGAGTCAGGGTATATGGGGAGAAGGCAGGAACGGGGTACTGATTGGTGATGATCAGCCATGATCACATTGAATGGCGGTGCTGGCTCGAAGGGCCGAATGGCCTACTAATGCACCTACTGTCTATTGAAATAGGCAATGTTTCGGGTCGAAACCCTTCTTCAGACTCAGACTTCAGTCTGAAGAAGGGTTTCGACCCGAAACGTTGCCTATTTCCTTCGCTCCATAGATGCTGCCTCGCCCGCTGAGTTTCTCCAGCATTTTTGTCTCCCTCCATGGATGCTGCCTGACCCGCTGAGCAGCTTGTTTTAATGTCTCTCCATACCGTAACTTTTTGGCTTCCAGTCTCGAGGCCAACAGCAATCTCTCTCGCCTTCTTTTGCGTTCCCTCTTATGTCTTATGATTAGTTGCTAAGTGTGTTGATGTGCATGCCAAGGCACAATATTAAAACAGGTCAAAGCCTTCTGTGGTGTACCCTGTATATATGGTACTTTATGGATCAGAGTCAGTTCTTTGGAAAAACACTCACAGGAATTACTTACACACTGTTAAATTTGGCAAGGCTTTGGAAAAGCTGCCAAGCAGTGCACTGATCTGACATCTGCTGAAACTAACAGATGCTCCCTGATTATTCTCGCTTCATTTGCATTTGCAAACTGCCTCAAATGTAAGTTCGCTTTTGGATGAAATGAAACTCTTCAGTTTTTCATTTGCAATGCTGGCTCATCAATGAAACGAAACGAAACTGAGAGTTAAATTAAACATATCACAACTGTTCAATGTTCGCAAAAGCTGGAACAAAAATGTTGCAATAAAAATAATAGAATGCTCTGACTTTAAACCTGTTTCTCTCTGCACAGAACATAACATATTGCTGCACAGGAACAGGCCCCACGACCCACTATGTCCATGCCGAACATGATGCCAAAAACCATCTCTTATCTGCCCCCACATGATCCATATCTCTCCATTCTGGGTGCCACGGGTTATAGGGAGAAGGCAGGAGAATGGGGTTAAGAGGGAAAGATAGTTCAGCCAGGATTGAAAGGCGGAGTAAGACTTGATGGGCTGCATGGCCTAATTCTGCTCCAATCACTTATGAACTGGTGAATTCCCTGCATATCAACGTGCCCATCCAAAAGTCTCTTAAACGCCACTATCGTAACTGCCTTCAAACCCACCCCTAGCAGTGTGTTCCAGACACCCACCACCCTCTGTGTAATAAACTTGCCCCGCACATCTTCTTTAAACTTTTCCCCTCTCACCTTAAAGCTGTGCCCTCTGGTATTTGATATTTCAATCCTGCAAGAAAGATTCTCAGCGTCTACGCTGCCTATCCCTCTCATAATTTTACATTCTTCTATCCGCCTTTCTGGTATTCCCAGAATTTTCTGTTTTTAATTCTACTTCCACAGCTTACTCAATGTCATTTTTTTTTCCAACTTGTCATGAAAATGCTACTATTGCTTTAAAAGAGACACTTTAAGAAGAAACTATAACGTGCCAAATTGTGCACATTAGAAAATTAAACTCTGTGCAATGTTTCCAGAATTTTTGTTTTAAAATTGCATTAGGAATATTGTTACGTTTTCATGTTCTGGTTTTCAATTGAAAGAAAAAGTCACCCGTCAAATCTTTTCCCCTTCACCTTGAACCTATGGCCTTTGGTCCTTGATTCACCTACTCTGGGCAAGAGACTCTGCATCTACCCGATCTATTCCTCTCATGATGTTATACACCACTCTCAGATCACCCCTCATCCTCCTGCGCTCAAGTCAAGTCAAGTTTATTCGTCACATACACATACGAGATGTGCAGTGAAATGAAAAGTGGCAATGCTCGCGGACTTTGTGCAAAAAGACAAACAAACAAACAACCAAACAAACTACAAATAGAATGGAACAGAATCACATATTCTGAGGAATATGACCCTCTATGGAATAAGAGTTCCAGCCTACTCAACCTCTCCCTATAGCTCAAAGTATTCAAAGGTTTTTATTAGTCACATTCACATACACCGAGGTGTAATGAAGTGAAATGCTTTTTGCCATTTTGCAGCACACAAAAGAACACAGACATAACACCAATGAGAGTCTTAAACACAAAGAACATCCCCCCACAATGGCTCCCACCATGAGGGAAGGCACAAAGTCCAGTCCCCAACCCCAGTTCACCCATAGTCGGGCCTATTGAGGCCTCCACAGTTGCCTCTACGGTGGCCCGATGTTCCTGGCCGTTCTCGCCGGGTGGTGGTGCTCCGGCGTCGGGAGAGTCCTCACAGCGGCATGGGAACCCTGGAACGGCCGCCTCCGTACTGGAGGCCGCGGCTTCCGAAGCCGACAAGGCTGCGCCGGATGGAGCTCCACAACTGGTGATCACGTCGCGAGATCCCAGGCTCCCGGTGTAAAGTTCGGCGCCGCCGCCCGCAGCTGGCCGCTCCACAGTCCCGCAGCTCCGCGATGTTGTTCCCGGCGGTCTCAGCTCACCGGAGCTCCAGCGCGGCGACCCAGGCAAGGCATCGCCCGCTCCACGATAGCGCTCCAGCGCTGTGCCGCCGCCGAAGCCGAGGTCCTGGGCGGTCCGCGACAGGAAACGGCGCTCCAGGCCCGCTGGTAGACCGCGAGGACGGGTCGAAGCTGCAGCCCGGAGAAAAGCTGCCTCTCCCACCATGTAGGGACCCTGAAAGGCAGTTTCCCCCTCCCCCCCCCCCCACCCCCCGCACAAAAAAGTCTAGACCTCCAAACAAAACACTTTAACTAACTAAAAATAAAAATAAAACGGTGAAAAGACAGACAACTGCTGGCAGGGCAGCTGCGCACAGGACAGCGCCCCCTTTCTGGCTCAGACCCTCTAGTCCCAGCAACATCTCTGTACCCTTTCCGGCTTGACAACATAACTTCTGGTCGACAGCGCGAATCTTGCTCACTCACCTGGGATTCAGCATTGAGGGTGAGGAGCTCTCCATCTTGACCGAGGAGCTTGCAAGAGTAGGCGATGTTGATGGCCGTTTCCTGTTTGTCTCCGGTGAGGACCCATATTTGCAAACCCGCTTTCCGTAGGTTAGCTATCGTTTCGGGGACACCGTCCTGTAAGCGGTCTTCGATGCCTGTGGCTCCTGAACAGATGAGAGATGATACAGAAGTGAAAATAAAACTCACACCATCCTCCAAACAAGCTCTGAAGTGCGTAGACTTGGGGGATAAACACAAAATGCTGGAGTAACTCAGTGGGACAGGCAGCATCTCTGGAGAGAAGGAATGGGTGACGTTTCGGGTTGAGACCCTTCTTCAGACTAGAGTCTGGGGAAAGGGAAATGAGGTATATAGACGGTGATGTAGAGAGATAGTTGACGACTTGAGATATAGAACAAATGAATGAAAGAGTCTGGGGCATTAGTTTTGTTTTATTTGCACTATTAATGTGTGTGTGTGTGTGTGTGTGTGTGTGTGTGTGTGTGTGTGTGTGTGTGTGTGTGTGTGTGTGTGTGTGTTTGTGTGTGTATACACACACACACATATACATATGCATATATCACTGAAGAAGGGTATCGACCTGAAACGTCACCCATTCCTTCTCTCCAGAGATGCTGCCTTACTCCAGCTGAGTTACTGCAGCATTTTTTGTGTCAGCATATGCACATATATGTATGTAGACATATATATCCAGGAAGGAACTGCAGATGCTGGTTTAAACCAAAGATAGACACAAAAAGCTGGAATATCAGCAGGTCAGACAGCATCTCTGGAGAAAAGGAATTGATGATATTTCAGTCGAGACCTTTATGGAATTGTATTTTGTTTATTATAATGTTTACAGAGTACAGAGTACTGTCTTACATAGTAAGCATAGTAAAGCATTGGCTTTATTTTGTACCTTTCCATACCTCTAGTTTCCCCCTCTTTCACTCTCAGTCTGATGAAGGGTCTCGAGCAGAAAGGTCGCCCATTCCTTTTCTCCAGAGATGCTGCCTGACCCGCTGAGTTACTCCAGCATTTTGTGTCTATCTACCATGTTTACATATTCTGTTGTGCTGCTGCAAGTAAGAATGTCCTTGTTCTGTTTGGGACATTTGACAATGAAACACTCTTGTCTCATTGCACAGCATGAAAAGAGGTGACAAGAAAACAACCCCGCCAAGACTGTCCAATGTGGTGAAGCATCTCAGAAAACGGCTGTTCCAATTCAGTAGCCGCGCGCCAAGAAACTATTCTATTCTATTCTATTATTCTGCACTATTTATGCACAGTGGCGCAGCCTCAGAGGGCCGGAGACACGGGTTTGACCCTGACCTCGGGAGCTGGCTGCGTGGGATTTACACGTTCTCTCTGAGACGTATGGGTTTCCTCTGGGTGGTATGTCTCCTCCAGCGGCAATTTAGATTGGAGATGAGGAAACACTTTTTCACGCAGAGAGTTGTGAGTCTGTGGAATTCTCTGCCTCAGAGGGCGGTGGAGGCCGGTTCTCTGGATACTTTCAAGAGAGAGCTAGATTGGGCTCTTAAAGATAGCGGGGTCAGGGGATATGGGGAGAAGGCAGGAACGGGGATGATCAGTCATGATCACATTGAATGGCGGTGCTGGCTCGAAGGGCCGAATGGCCTACTCCTGCACCTATTGTTTATTGTGCCAAAGATGTGTGGGTTTGTAGGTTAATTGACCTCTGTCAAATTGCCCCCAAGTGTGGAGGGAGTGGATGAGAAAGTGGGATAATATAGAAGTGGGTTATTGGTGGTCAGTGTGGACTCGGTGGGCTGAAGGGCCCGTTTCCATGCTGTATCTTTCAATCACTCAATCGAATGGAAGCATTCTTTAATTTGAAGAACTACAGAGCAGACTCTTAATTAACACCCAGTGGGTGTTTGGAAGGAGCAAAGGCGTAGTCTGAATTAGTGGGAGCTTGCTTCATGGCTTTGAATCCCTCCTAACGTAAATAGGCCCGACAGAGACCTACAGGAGGTGCAAAGGGATTTGGGAGTGTTGGAGGTGCAAGGAGATTCCCGTGCAGGATTCCCAACAGGTTAATTTGCAAGTTGAATCAGTTATAAGGAAGGCAAATGCAATGTTAGTGTTAGTTTTGAGAGGACTAGAATATAAGGGATGTAATGCTGTGACTTTATAAGGCACTAGTCATACCGCATTTGGAGCATTGTGAGCAGTTTGGGGAGAGTCAGAGGAGGTTTACAAGTATGATCCCGGGGATGATTGAGTTAACATATGATGAGCGTTTGACGGCTCTGGGCCTGTACTCGCTGGAGTTTAGTAAGATGAGGGGCGACCCCATTGAAACTTGCTGAATAGTGCAAGGCCTGGATGGAGTGGATATGGAGAGGATGTTTCCACTAGTGGGAAAGGCTAGGACCAGAGGGCACAGCCTCAGACTAAAAGGAGACACGTTTCGAAATGAGATGAGGAGGAATTTCTTTAGTCAGAGGGTGGTAAATATGTGGAATTCATTGCCACAGACGGCTGTGGAGGCCAAGTCATTGCGTATTTTTAAGGCAGGGATTGACAGTTTTTTGATTAGTATGGGTGGCAAGGGTTGTGGGAAGGTAGGAGAATGGGATTGAGGGGGAAAGATAGGTCAGCCGTGATTGAATGGTGGAGTCGGCTTGATGGGCTGCTCATATGACTTATGAACTTACACAAAGAGCAATAGGACGAAGAGGACCACAGATGTTATCTTGTGCAAAACACGGGGAGAGGTGACTTGTGGTAAACTGACCACATACGTTGGTTGGAAACCCCCAAACATGTAGTAGATAAAAGTAAAGCAAGGCACCTGACACATATTCCACGACACAGAAGCTCAGCTGCCTTGTGGCACTGACGCATATCATCCGGATGACATTGTAAAGAACAAGGAGAAAGTTTCAGCTGCCTTCCTAAAGCCTGGATTTACTCCCGACCTTGGTCACATTTGCAGCTATCAGCTGCTTTTCTAAGATAATATACGACCTCACAAATGTCGAGTTCTCCCATCTGAATTCATAAATCCCACTACCGATGCAAACTTTCATACCTTCACTATCACAGCAGATGTGATTTATCACACAACAATTTGAAGTTTTAAAACAATTCAACTTTTAAAATGGATTACTGCAAAGGAAGCCACCTTACTCTGGTGAAGCAAAGGGATATTTTGCAGAGAATGCTGCTGGCAATCCCTTCCATAGATAGCGCTAGATCAAGAACATATTTTTTTACACACGCACGTGCTTTAAATATTTATCATTAAACATATTTCCTCTCTCCAGCTGCAATGATCAATTCCAATGAAATTACAACTGAAGATAGGCACAAAAAGCTGGAGTAGCTCAACGGGACAGGCAGCATCTCTGGGGAGAAGGAATGGGTGATGTTTCGGGTCGAGACCCTTCTCCAGACTGGTTAGGGATAAGGGAATCGAGGGATATAGACGGCGATGTGGAGAGATAAAGAACAACGAATAAAAGATATGCAAGAAAGTAACAATGATAAAGGAAGCAGGCCGTTGTAAGCTGTTTGTAGGGACGACAGATGGCACAATGGGCTAAGTGTTCGGCTGGCAACCGGAAGGTAGCCGGTTCGAATCCCGCTTGGAGTGCATACTGTCGTTGTGTCCTTGGGCAAGACACTTCACCCACCTTTGCCTGTGTGTGAATGTGTGTGAATGTGTGTGAGTGATTGGTGGTGGTCGGAGGGGCCGTAGGCGCAGATTGGCTGCCACGCTTCCGTCAGTCTGCCCCAGGGCAGCTGTGGCTACAGAAGTAGCTTACCACCACCGAGTGTGACTGAGGAGTGAATGAATAATGCGATGTAAAGCGCCTTGAGTATTAGAAAGGCGCTATATAAATCCCATCCATTATTATTATTAGGGTGAAAACGAGAAGCTAGTGTGACTTGTGTGGGGGAGGGATAGAGGAGAGAGGGAATGCCGGGGCTACCTGAAGTGAGATAAATCAATATTTATACCACTGGGCTGTAAGCTGCCCAAGCGAAATATGAGATGCTGTTCCTCCAATTTGCATTTAGCCTCACTCTAACAATGGAGGAGACCGAGGACAGAAAGGTCTGAGTTGGAATGGGAAGGAGAGTTAAAGTGTCCGGCAACCGGGAGATCAGGTAGGTTCAGGCGAAGGTGTTACAACTGAACTGTTTACAACACTCATCAGTTTAGGGTTATAAGTTTAAAAGCTTGTGTTTTTTCAAAACAAATTAAAACAGTAACGATTGACAACTTAACAAATATTCCATAGAGTGATCGTTTCGCTGAGCACCTTCGGTCAGTCCGCCTGGACCTATCTGATCCCCCAGTTGCTAAAAACTTGAATTCTCCTTCCCATTCCCACACAGACCTTTCTGGCCTCCTCTATTGTCAGTGTGAGGCTAAACACAAATTGAAGGAAGGAACAGCATCTCGTATTTCACTTGGGCAGCTGACAGCCCAGTGGTATGAATTTGATTTCTCTAACTTCATAACCAGTGCATTCCCTCTCTCTCCATCCCTCCCCCACACAAGGTGCACCAGTTTCTCGATCTCACCCAATATAACAGCTAACAATGGCCTGTTTCCTTTATCATTGGTACTTTTTCGCATATCATTCATTCATTGTTCCAGATCTCTCGTTTCCTTTTCCCATGACTTTCAGTCTGAAGAAGGGTCTCGACCCAAAACATCACCCATTCCATCTCTCACGAGATGCTGCCTGTCGTGCTGAGTTACTCCAGCTTTTTGTGTCTATCTTCGGTTTAAACCAGCATCTGCAGTTCCTTCCTTAACAAATATTCCTGTACAGTCTAAGTGTTGATGTATTTATATTCATAAATGTATGACTGACGTGAGCAGAATTAGGCCATTCGGCCCATCAAGTCTTCTCCGCCTTGGCTGATCTCTTTCCCTCTCAACCCCATTCTCCTGCCTTCTCCCCATAACCCCTGAAACCCATGCCTATCAGGAATCCATCCATCTCTGCCTTAAAAATATCCATTGACTTGGCCTCCACAGCCTTCTGTGGCAATGAATTCCACAGATTCACCACCATATAGGTATTCTTATTTTACACTAACATACACTGAATTAAGAAAACTAGTTGCCCAGGCATTCATACTTGTCAAACTGAAAAATAAAAGAGGTCCATTATTTAATAATACATAATACAGGGCAGCATGGTGGTATAGCGGTAGACCAGTAGAGCTAATTTGAGGAAGAACATTCTTGCTATTAAGGGAGTGCAGCGTAGGTTTACAAGGTTAATTCCCGGGATGGCGGGACTGTCATATGCTGAGAGAATGGAGCGGCTGGGCTTGTATGCATTGGAATTTAGAAGGATGAGAGGATATCTTATTGAAACATATAAAAGATTATTAAGGGTTTGGACACGCTAGAGGCAGGAAACATGTTCCCGATGTTGGGGGAGTCCAGAACCAGGGGCCACAGTTTGAGAAAAAAGGTTAAGCCATTTAGAACGGAGACGAGGAAACACTTTTTCTCACAGAGAGTGGTGAGTCTGTGGAATTCTCTGCCTCAGGAGACCGGTTCTCTGGATACTTTCAAGAGAGAGCTCGATAGGGCTCTTAAAGATAGCGTAGTCAGGGGATATGGGGAGAAGGCAGGAACGGGGTACTGATTGGGGATGATCAGCCATGATTATATTGAATGGCGATGCTGGCTTAAAGGGCCAAATGGCCTACTCCTGCATCTATTGTCTATAGTGTATTGCCTATTGCCTTACAGTGCCAGAGACCCGGGTTCAATCATGACTAATAGGTGCTTGTCTGTGTGGAGTTTGTACATTCTCTCCGTGACTTGTGTGGGTTTTTTCCGAGATCTTTGGTTTGCTCCCACACTCCAAAGATGCACAGATTTGTAGGTTAATTGGTTTGCTTTACAATGTAAAAATTGTCCCTAGAATGTGTAGGGTAGTGTTAATGTGCGGGAATCGCTGGTCGGCGCGGACTCGGTGGGCCGAATGGCCTGTTTCCGCACTGTATCTCTAGACTAAACTAAACATGCCAAAAATAACAGACAAATTACTCAATTTTCCTGTCTGCGAGTGTCTATAATGTCAAATCAGAAATCACTTTGAGATCTGTTATGAGCCTATCTATATCATTCTGACTTTGTAACCATTCTCATCCTTTTACACCTAGTTGGCAGCTTGACATGATTAACTTGGCATGAATTCTGATTAAAATGAGCAGATTTCCCTACAAAGAATCATAGCTCAGCTAATAGATGGAACAGATTTTCACGGACTTTTCCCACTTTCCCAGATGATACTGCCGGCTTCATCCCTTTCAAGTGCTGGCAAGTTCAGCGCTCCTTTGTAAAGGCCAACGTCCCAAAGTCTTGCTGGGCAAACTCCCCTTGCCATTTTCCAACACTGAACAATGGTGGACCAGGAATTAGATGACAACCTCCACCTTTTGGATCCTTCACATACTTGAGCCCATTAATCTCATTGGAGGGTACATGAACAATTTCCCTCCCGGGATAAATAAAGTTCTATTGTATCGTATCGTATGACAGAGGAGAAGAAGAATTGACTAGATTAGTATTAAAAAAAGGACAAAAAGTGCTGGAGTAACTCAGCAGGTCACTGAAGAACATGGATAGCTGACGTTTCGGGTTGGGACCCTTTTTCAGAAATTGGTAGGGGGGGAGGGGGATGAAAGGTCATAAGGAATAACAGTAGAATTAGGCCATTCGGCTCATCAAGTCTACCCTGCCATTCAATCATGGCTGATCTATCTCTCCCTCCTAACTCCATTCTCTTGCCTTCTCCTCATAACCTCTGACACCCATACTAACTATCTATTTATCTCTGCCTTAAAAATATCCACTGACTTGGCCTCCACAGCCTTCTGTGGCAAAGGATTCCACAGATTCACCACCCTCTGACTAAATAAATTTCTCCTCGTCTCCTTCCTAAAAGAACGTCCTTTAATTCTGAAAATTAAAACAAAGCTCCATGAGGGGAGAGGCAGGACAACGCCTAGTGAGTGATAGGTAGATCAGGTTCTGTCCCTCCTTTCTTCAAGGTTTCTCCACCCTGCCCCCACTACAATCAGTCTGAAGAAGGGTCCCAACCCGAAACATCACCTATGTTCACCGGAGATGCTGCCTCACCTGAGTTATGCCAGCACTTTTGTAAACTGGCATCTGCAGTTCCTTGGTACACGAAAATGCTGGAGAAACTCAGCGGGTGCAGCAGCATCTATGGAGCGAAGGAAATAGGCAACGTTTTGGGCCGAAACCCTTCTTCAGACCGGCCCGGCCCGAAACGTTGCCTATTTCCTTCGCTCCATAGATGCTGCTGCACCCGCTGAGTTTCTCCAGCATTTTTGTCTACCTTCGATTTTCCAGCATCTGCAGTTCCTTCTTAAACACATTTGCAATTCCTTGTTTCTCCTTTTTACATTTTTCTTTAAACTTATTTGAGTTTACAGTAAAGGTGATTTAACTTTTTTGTGCTTTTTTAACGAAAGTAGGACAGATGTATTTCTTCCATAATGTGGAAACACCTGCTTTTACTTAATTGATGTTGTTTGTTATCCAGGTGTTATCGTTCTATTGAAACCTTATTAATGAAAGTCAGTGTGATGGAAAAATCCCATACATCGTCAGGCTCTCTGCAGGCGCAGAGTTCCAAAGATAAACATGAACGTTTTTGCCGACTACGTGATTTTAAGACTCAATACATCACGGCACAGATGTGCTTATCTAAGGCTGATGGAAACACCTCGAGAGTTATCTCATACCTAGCAG
Source organism: Amblyraja radiata (assembly GCF_010909765.2). Lineage (NCBI taxonomy): Eukaryota > Metazoa > Chordata > Chondrichthyes > Rajiformes > Rajidae > Amblyraja > Amblyraja radiata. The sequence continues at coordinate 93,412,182 of NC_045961.1, forward strand.
CTGAAGGTCAGTCTCCAAACATACTGCTGACTGGTACAGAAGCTCGTCTCTATTTTCAACAGCAGATTCTGCCTCCAAGCGGTGTTCCAGCCAGTGTGCATACTCTTCCTTATGCAGGATCTGAAATGATGACAAGCAATAAAGTTTAGGCCAAGGCCAAGAACGTTCAAGACTTTTTTCCCCCACAAGGATTACCAGTTGTAAAAATCACAAATGCTCGAGTATAATTTGGACTACAAAACAGCATAACTGACCATCTGGCCGATCAAACTATAGGCGGCTTAACCATAGGATGGCACGGTGCGCAGCGTTAGAGCTGCTGCCTTACAGGGCCAGAGACCCAGGTTTGACCCTGACCACGGGTGCTTGAATGTGCGGTGTTTGCACGTTCTCCCTGTGACCTGCGTGGGTTTTCGGTTTCCTCCCACACTTTAAAGGTTTGTAGGTTAATTAGCTTGGTGTAAATGTAAAATTGGCCCTAGTGTGTGTCGGGTAGTGTTAATGTGCGGGGATCGCTGGTTGGTGCAGACTCGGTGGGCCCAAGGGCCTGCTTCTGCCCTGTATCTCTAAACTAAACTAAACAAAACATCAAACTAAGGAGAGAAAAAAAACAAGAACTTTCAGTCTAGAAGAAGGACTTTGACCCCAAAGTGGCAACCGTCTATAATCCTCCACAGATGCTGCCTGAGTTCCTCCAGGCACTGCCCTTTCTTTGCTACATGTTCCAGCATCTGTTGTCTCTTGTGCTTCCTATAAAACTAAGGACTCTGTTAAAATGAAGGGAGGCAATTTGCAATTATAGCACTATTTGGACTTTGGTTGTATTCCTGCCATCAGTTCATTCCCTGACCAGGGAAAAGAGGAAGTCTGAGCACATGTACTTTCAACCAGAGGCATCGGCATGTAGATGGTGTGTGGCAGGGATTGTTACTGGGACTTTAATATTTCATCCAATTTAATGTCTTTTCATACAAGGACATAGGTGACTGGAGTAACGATCTAATTGGAATCCGAGTGATAATGTTTTAATGCAAAGAGTGGTAGGCGTATGGTACGAGCTGCCGGAGGAGGTAGATGAGGCAGGTACTATTGCAGCATTTAAGAAACATTTAGACAGGTACATGGATAGGACTGTAGGAGGTAAAAGTAGTAAACTTGTAGATGACACAAAAGATGGTGGTGTTGTGGATAGCAAAGAGGGTCAGGTCGCCCTAGGCTATAAGCACAGCTAAAGAATGATTCTCAACTGAGATAGCTTGGGTTTCAAGTCCCTGAAAGTTACAACAAACGGTGGATAGGGTGGTGAACCGTGCATATGGCATTCTTGCCTTCTTAGGAATATAACAGTTAGGACATAAGGTTGCAACTTTAAAAAAACATTGGTTAGATCACTGAAGATAAGACACAAAATGCTGGAGTAACTCAGCGGGTCAGGCAGTGTCTCTGGAGAAAAGGAATAGGTGACATTTTAGCTTGATACCTGACCCCAATCAGTTACTTCAGGATTTTGTGTCTACATTTAGTGTAAAGTCAGCATCTGCAGTTCCTTCCTGAACATGGTTAGAACACATGTGTAGGAAGGCACTCTATGCTGGTTTACACCGAAGATAGACACAAAATGGTGGAGTAACTCAGCTGGACAGGCAGCATCACTGGAGAGAAGGAATGGGTGACGTTTTGGGTCGAGGCCCTTCTTCAGGCTCTCACTTGGAGGACTGTATGCAACTCCAGTCACCCCACTATTGGAAGGATGTGGCTGTGTTGGAGAGAGTGCAGAGGGAACTATTCAGCATGTTGTCTTGATTGGAGCGAGACTGGATAGGTCAGGCTTTTTACCTCTGGAGGATAAGATTCTGAGAGGTGACCTTGTAGAGATAGATAATTATAGACGGCTTGAATAGAGTAGATAATCAGAAGTGTTTTCCCCAGGGTGGAAGTGTCAAAAGAAAAGAGGGCATCGTTTTACGGTGAGAAAAAGAGGTTTTAAGGAGAAACACTCCACGCAGAGAGTGTTTGATATCTGGAACTCGCTGCCAGAAGAGGTGGTGAAATCAGATTCAATCATTACATTTAGAAGACTATTTGACGGGCACATAAATAGGCAAGACATAGAAGGGTATGGGTGCAATGTGGTTTGGTGTAGTTGGTCAAAATACTGTAGTTAGCACGGTGGGTGAAAGGCTTGTTTCTGTGCTCCACAATACCAGTCAATGAACCGTGAGGGTGAGATTAGACTGATTGTTAGCATTAACATATGATCGGAAGTCCATTAATTGAGAAAGAGCTCACAGTTCATTCAATGGGCAATCCCACTTTCTTTAGTTCTCTGCAGAACTAGAGTCATAGAGTGATACAGTGTGGAAACAGGCCCTTTGGCCCAACTTGCCTACACTGGCCAACATGTCCCAGCTACACGAGTCCCACCTGCCTGCCCTTGGTCCATATCCCTCCAAACCTGTCCTATCCATGTACCTGTCTAACTGTTTCTTAAACATTGGGATAGTCCCAGCCTCAGCTACCTCCTCTGGCAGCTTGTTCCATACACCCGCCACCCTTTATGTGAAAAGGTTACCCCACAGATTCCTGTTAAATCTTTACCTCTTCACCTTGAATCAGATTTGTGAGACACGACCTCCCACGTACAAAACCATGCTGACTATCCCTAATCAGCCCTTTCCCATCCAAATGCCTGTATAAACTATCCCTCAGAATACTCCATAGTACGGTAACTTTCCATCTGTTAAGCTCACCGGCCTATAGTTCCCAGCATTTTCCCTGCAGCCCTTCTTAAATACAGAGGCACAACATTTGCCACCCTCCAGTCTTCCGCCACTTCTCCTGTATTTAAGGACGACTCATAAATTTCAACCAGGGCTCCCGCAATTTCCTCTCTAGTTTTCCACAATGTCCTCGCATATATCTGATCAGGCCCTGGAGATTTGTCTACCTTCATACACGATAGTACCTTCAGTACTTCTTTGATAGTAACACTGACTGCTCTCAAGACACTTCCATTGACTGCCCCAAGTTCCTCCGTCCTACTGTCTTTCTCCTCGGTAAATACAGAGGAGAAATACTCATTGGGGACCTTACCCATCTCCTGTGGCTCCACACAGAGGTGACCACTTTGATTCCTGAGAGGTCCCAACTCTCTGTCTAGTTACCCTTTTCCCCATTATGTATTTATAAAATCTTTTGGGATTGTCCTGGGAACACTCCAACTTGTTCTCTCTCACATGCCCTTTAAATCCTTTGCCTATACTATGGGGTAATTTCACAGCAGCCATGCTGGTGCATCTGTGGGATAGTTTAGTTTAGTTTAGAGATACAGCCCCCTTCGGCCCACTGAGTCCGCATCGACCAGCGCTCCCCACACAGTAACACTATCCTATCCTACTGTCCTAGGGACAATTTATATGTAATCCAAGCCAATTAACCTACAAACCTGTACGGCTTCGGAGTGTGAGAGGAGACCCACGCAGGTCACAGGAGAACGTACAAACTCCGTACAGACAGCACCCGTGGTCAGAATCGAACCTGGGAATCTGGCGCTGTAAGGCCGCAACTCTACCGCTATGCCACCGACCCGGTTTTGGAAGAAGACCAGGGCAGATGGAGGAAACCCACGTGGCCACAGGGAGTTCCACACACGGAACACCAGTGGTCAGGATCGAACCCATATCTCCTCAGTTGGTGCTAACTGTAGGTGCAACGTGCCACCCTGTTGTGCCACGGTGGACATCTCTCAATCAACATCAGTGATAGATTACCAGGTTATTAATGCTGCATGTTAGAATTTGCTGTTTGCAATCTGCCAAAGCTCCGACATTGTGCTGAAACTTAAAAAAACATGAAGTTAGTTAATTTGACTTAAAATAGCTTGCATCCTATTTTTGGGTCATCAGGGATTGTGAAAGATGCTGTAAAAATGAAGACTCTTTCATTTAGTGCAAGGTTGTGATTGCCCTGTAGAGGCAGCAATGTTCAGTGTTAGGAGCTCATGAAGAGCCCTGAATATAGTTCATTAATTTAAGCAAGGAATTCCTTGACTGATAGAGGAAAGACTCTTTCTTCATCCAACGGCTTTTAAATGATGAATAAAATTTCAAACCCATCTTTAGACTGAAAACAAAGTTTAAAAGAAAAAGCTAAAGTTATAATTTTCATTGGATGGAACACATATAGTGATACAATGTGGAAACAGGCCCTTCGGCCCAACTTGCCCACACCAGCCAACATGACCCAGCTACACTAGTCCTGCCTGCCTGCCTGCATTTGGTCCTTATCTCTCCAAACCTGTTCAATCTGTCTAACTGTTTCTTAAACGTTGGGATAGTCCCAGCCTCAACTACCTCCTCTGGCAGCTTGTTCCATTCACCCTTTATGTGAAAAAGTTACCCCTCAGATGCCTAATACATGTTTTTGCCATCACCTTAAATCTATTTCCTCTGGTCCTCGATTCACCTACTCTGGGCAAGAGACTCTACCCGATCTATTCCTCTCATGATTTAATACAATGAAAACAGATCACAATACCAAAATGCATTAATCTTACTCTTTCAAAATGACAAATACATGTACTGTTTTCAAGTTATATTTCTACATTACGCAGTCAATTTATTTTCTTTCTTTATTAATGTACATTTGTTTTATATTTTAATCGTCTAAATCCATTGCAATTGTTTTAAATGTGCAACAAAACTGAATTATTGGATTAATGGAGCTTGAAACACTGGACAGGATCATATGTAATGGACAAGCAATATTCAATTGTGGTACATTACAAAACAGACCAGTCAGCACAGCAGCTGAACATTTTATTTGATTGTTGTATAATTTCCAGTGCTTTTTGGTTCAGACTTGAGGCACCACTGAAAAGATCTCAATGCACAGTCTGAGCAAACTCCAGTTCAACAATGATTGGCTACCCTGTCGAACACATTTCCTTCTGTGAGGTGTATTTGCTCAGGTACGGACTAATACACATATAGAGTCATCGAGCCTTACAGTGGAAACATGCCCTTTGGCCCAACGCCCACACTGGCCAACGTGTCCCATGTGTACCAGTCCCACCTGCCTGCGCTTGGGCCATATCCCTCTAAAGCTGTTCTAACCATGTATACCTGTCGAAATGTTTCTTAAAACATTGGAGTTGGATGATCAGCCACGATCATATTGAATGGCGGTGCAGGCTCGAAGGGCCGAATGGCCTACTCCTGCACCTATTTTTCTATGTTTCTATGTTTAAACGTTGCGATAGTACCTGCCTCAACTACCTCCTCCGGCAGCTCGTTCCGTACACCTACCACTCTTTGCGTGAAAATGTTTCACCTCAGGTTCCTATTAAATCTTTCCCCGCTCACCTAAAACCCATGTCCTCATATGAAAATACATTCAATTGGCTGGAATGTTAAAGGCACCAAAATTGATTATTTTCTTTCTTATATTGGAAGAAAGGTTTCAGAGTCACAGAGTCAGAGTCAATCAGCATAGAAACAGGTCCTTTGGCCCACCCCATCTATGCTGACCCCCATAGCCATCTACTGTATATTAATCCCATTCACCAGCACAGTCCATAGACTTCTGCATACCATCTTTACATGGCCTTATCTCCAGGTAACTCCAGATCCTCAATGGAGTTTGCTCACCACCATCTCCACATTTCATAAGTGTTGTGACAGTTTTTGCGTCCACAACCTTCTCTGACAATGGATTCCAAATGACAACCATCCCCTTGTGAAAAAAATGCCATTTAATAGCCCCACTCAACCTCCTACTCTTTACCTTACACAAATGCTCTCTGGTTGTAGATATTTCCCTTATGGGGAATGGGTTGCTATTGTATCCCTACAGATAGAAACATAGAAACATAGAAATTAGGTGCAGGAGTAGGCCATTCGGCCCTTCGAGCCTGCACCGCCATTCAATATGATCATGGCTGATCATCCAACTCAGTATCCCGTACCTGCCTTCTCTCCATACCCTCTGATCCCCTTAGCCACAAGGGCCACATCTAACTCCCTCTTAAATATAGCCAATGAACTGGCCTCGACTACCCTCTGTGGCAGGGAGTTCCAGAGATTCACCACTCTCTGTGTGAAAAAAGTTCTTCTCATCTCGGTTTTAAAGGATTTCCCCCTTATCCTTAAGCTGTGACCCCTTGTCCTGGACTTCCCCAACATCGGGAGCAATCTTCCTGCATCTAGCCTGTCCAACCCCTTAAGAATTTTGTAAGTTTCTATAAGATCCCCTCTCAATCTCCTAAATTCTAGAGAGTATAAACCAAGTCTATCCAGTCTTTCTTCATAAGACAGTCCTGACATCCCAGGAATCAGTCTGGTGAACCTTCTCTGCACTCCCTCTATGGCAATAATGTCCTTCCTCAGATTTGGAGACCAAAACTGTACGCAATACTCCAGGTGTGGTCTCACCAAGACCCTGTACAACTGCAGTAGAACCTCCCTGCTCCTATACTCAAATCCTTTTGCTATGAAAGCTAACATACCATTCGCTTTCTTCACTGCCTGCTGCACCTGCATGCCCACTTTCAATGACTGGTGTACCATGACACCCAGGTCTCGCTGCATCTCCCCTTTTCCTAGTCGGCCACCATTTAGATAATAGTCTGCTTTCCTGATAAAGCTCTCCTTTATTTTGAACTGCGGAATAGTTCAGTAGGGTTCCAGGATTTTGGCATTTTGTAGATAGAAAGACATAAATGTGTTTGTATTCCACGAATGATAAACAATTGCAAATTTAAAACATTAGCGGTATAACTCTACTAGAAAGGAGATGAGTAGGAATTCCTTCAGTCAGAGGTCGGTGAATCTCTGGGATTCATTGCCACAGATGGCTTTGGAGGCCAGGTCAATGGATATTTTTAAGGCAGCGGTTGACAGATTTTCGATTAGTACGGGTATCGGGAGTTATGGGGAGAACGCAGGAGATTGGGGTTGGGAGGGAAAGATAGATCTGTCATGATTGAATGGCGGAGGAGACTAGATGGGCTGAATGTCCTAATTCAGCTCCTAGGACTTATGAACTCTGGAGGCTTTGGCAAAAACATCAAGGTTATTGAGGGTACACAAAATTGCTGGGGAAACTCAGCGGGTGCAGCAGCATCTATGGAGCGAAGGAAATGGGCGACGTTTCGGGCCGAAACCCTTCTTCAGACTTATTGAGGAGTGCTGTTTGGTTTTAGAAGTCCGTTTGGATGAAATACTCTTCTGCTTCTTAGGTGGATGCAATAGATCTATGGGACTATTTTGCAGAACAGCAGGGCAATAATCCCTGGCAATCTGCTCATTATTTATCACTCGATTAATGTATCTAAACCACGACTTATCTGTCATTACCACATGAGGTGCTGGTGGAACTTGCTATCTACAAATTGGTTGCAATGCTCTTTATAATGGTGAGTGTTGAATTATGTTCATAAGTTGTAGGAGCAGAATTAGGCCATTCGGCCCATCAAGTCTACCCCGCCATTCAATCGTGGCTGATCTATCTTTCCCTTTCAACTCCATTCTCCTGCCTTCACTCCATTACCTCTGACACCCATACTAAGCAAGAATCTATCAATGTCCACCTTATATATATCCATTGACTTAGTCACCACAGCCTTTTGTGGCAAAGAATTCCACAGATTCACCACCCTCTGACTAAATAAATTCCACCTCATCTCTATTCTAAAGGTACGTCCTTTTATTCAGAGGCTATGGCCTCTGGTCCTAGACTCTCCCACTAGTGGAAACATCCTCTCCACATCCACTTGTAAAGTGTAATTAGCTGTGAAGTCCTTTGGGATGTTCTGAAAAAACTGTGAAAACACATTTGAGAAATGCAAGTCTCTCTCTCTCCACGAGTGAGAAGCAAAGTAAACCACTCCTGATCAAATAACTTTGGGCACCAGTATAAGACTATAGGAGAAAGGAATTTTCCATTACAGAAGTGCTCTGGAACCTGATTCTCCAGCCAGGTTTCCAAATCAAAATAAAATCGGTTTTGCCAGCAGGGCAGCTGCTTACGATGAAGAACGGTGAAGACCTTGACTGGGAGAGAGATCAAACATTTATCCTTCATTTAATATATCACAAAAAACAATGGATTTAAGCTACTATTTTGTCGTCCAACTTGATGCCATTAAAATGATCCGATCATCACTTTAGCCATCTCTTTACTCCCTTCACTATAGGTGTTTCCAGACTGTGGCATCTTCCATCTGCAGAGTGCACTGCATCAATTAACCTATTCCTTTTCTCCAGAGATGCTGCCTGACCCGCTGAGTTACTCCAACATTTTGTGTCTCATTTGTTGTCAATGCCAAATATTCCATGCACACAGACTTACAAGTTAGGAGCAGGAATAGGTAGCCTGGCTCCTCTACCCAGCTTCACCATTTAATAATAGTGTGCCCGATCTCTCTGTAACCTCAATCCACATTCCCATTTACCTCTGGGACCCTCCTATCTCCTTGCTGGTCAAGTATTAATCTACATCTGCCATCAAAACTATGCAAATACTCTGCTTCCACTGCTCTTTGTGGAATAAGTTTCCAAAGACATGATCCTCAGAGAAAAATCATTGCCACATCTGTGCCTTCGAGGGTGGCACGGTGGCACAGCGGTAGAGCTGCTGCCTTCCTTCGCCAGAGACCCAGGTTCGATCCTGACTGCGGGTGCTGTCTGTATGGAGTTTGCACGCTCTCCCAGTGACCTGGGTGGGTTTTCGCCAGGTGCTCTGGTTTCCTCCCACAATCCAAAGACGTGGAAGGGTTTGCAGGTTAATTGGCTCGGTATAGTTGTAAATTGTGCCTAGTGTGTGTAGGATAGTGCAAGTGTGCGGGGATCGCTGGTCGGCACGGAGCTGGCTGGCTGAAGGGCCTGATTCCCCGCTGTATCTCTAAACTAAACTAAAAAAAATGGCAACCTCGTATTTTTAAGCAACAATTCCCAATTCTAAATTCTCTCACGAGAGGCACCATCTTATCTACGGACACTCTTACAGGTTTCATGAGGTAGTAACCATATAACCATATAAAAATTACAGCACACGGAACGGCCATCTCGATCCTCTAGTCCGTGCCTACACATAATCTCCCTAGTCCATATACTGCGCTCAGACCATAACCCTCCATTCCGTTCCCATCCATTAACTATCCAATTTATTTTTAAGATAAAAACGAACCTGCCTCCACCAACCTCACGGAAGCTCATTCCACACAGCTACCACTCTCTGAGTAAAGAAGTTCCCCCTCATGTTCCCCTAAACTTCAGTCCCTTAATTCTCAAGTCATGTCCCCTTGTTGAATCTTCCCTACTCTCAGTGGAAAAGCTTTTCCACGTCAACTCTGTTCATTCTACAGACAGAGAAACATGATAATTAACACTGTATCCCCTCAAGGATCAAAGGAGAATTCCATTATTCCTCTGTCAAGTTGCTCCCTGATTATGTGTGCCTGAGCTGTATTAAAGTTATTGTATAGAAAGATGCTGCTCAGTTCATTCTCCCCTTGGGGGATAGAAACCATCTATCGAGGTTCATTCCAGGTACCATCTATACCGATTATTTTACCCTTGCAGAAACTGAGTCCAACCTTCAGCCACATGCTCTTCATTAACTGACAGCACAGAAATAAATCTCCCCGCTGAGCGAAAAAACAATAAATACCAATTCAGCATCACTTCCCCGAACTAGAGAGAAAATTGATTATTTTTTAAGTACAGTCCAAAATACAAGAAAGTTTTCGATACCTGTGCCCATAGTATAAAAACAACACATAGCCCCCGAGAAGCACCAGTCATAGGTCACAAGCAATCCAAAAACATTCTTCAGAGAGTAGTTGGAAAAGGTCTGGGGTTATTTAAATCATGCAATATTTTAGTTAGAAAAAAAAAATCCATCACAGCCCCATATTCTTACCCTTATGCCCCTGTCCCACCCGGGAAACCTGAACGGAAACCTCTGGAGACTTTGCACCCCACCCAAGGTTTCCGTGCGGTTCCCAGAGGTTGCAGGTGGTTGCAGGTAGTGGAAGCAGGTAGGGAGACTGACAAAAACCTCCGGGAACCGCACGGAAACCTTGGGTGGGGCGCAAAGTCTCCAGAGGTTTCCGTTCAGGTTTCCTAAGTGGGACAGGGGCATTACATGTAGATCCTGATTAATCTTTGGTCTTTATATTGTTTTGTTCAGATTGGGAATGTTCTTTTAGTTATTATACAAGATAAATAAGGTACTTAAAAAAAAAAAAAATTAGCCAAAAGCATCAATTTTCAATCTCCGTCAATTTCTTCTCCAAATTGCAAAGTGCGGCACGGTGGCACGACGGTAGAGTTGCTGCCTTACAGCGCCAGTGACCCAGGTTCGATCCTGACTACGATCCATTCTTTCTTCATTGTATTATCTATGAGTACTGCGTTTACAGGCCTGTTAAACTGCCGCAAGTAAGAACTTCATGGTTCTGTTTTCGGTACACATGACAATTAAACATTCCTGATTCTCTCTTGATTCCCTTGCCTGATCTGCTGATTTCTGGAGGTTTCACTCCAGGTTCCAGCACCAGCAATCTCTTGTGTCTCAATTAAACAGCTGAGTTTCCCCAATAAGGGAGGAAATCCCACATGGGTTGCAATGCTGATGGGGCCCTGTTGGTCTCCTCCTAATTTCTATCCTTTATATTTTCATTCCTCCAGTCAAGATTGTTCAATTAAATTTTACACTAAGTGTAGCAATTAGGGTGGCACGGTGGCGCAGTGGTAGAGTTGCTGCCTTACAGTGGCAGAGACCCGGGTTCGATCCTGACTACGGGTAAGTAAGTAAGTAAGTAAACTTTATTTATATAGCGCATTTTAAGACTGTCTGTGTGGAATTTGTACATTCTCTCCATGACCTGAGTGGGTTTTCTCCAGGATTTCGGGATTCCTCCCCCCCCCCCCCCCCCCTCCAAAGACATACAGATTCCTGGGTTAATTGGCCTGGTAGTAAATAAATTGTGGCTAGTGTGTGCAGGATAGTGTTAATATGCGGGGATCGCTGGTTGGTGCGGACTTGCTGGTTCCGTGCTCTATCTCTAAACTAAGTTAAAACAATGTGGGGAGGAATTCATTTCACAAAACAATTAATTTTAAACTCATGAGTTTATGGAATCATAACGCACACCAGAAGTGGATACAAGAAGTACTGGAATGGTTTTGATAGATTGTGTAATAATAATAATGGATGGGATTTATATAGCGCCTTTCTAATACTCAAGGCGCTTTACATCGCATTATTCATTCACTCCTCAGTCACACTCGGTGGTGGTAAGCTACTTCTGTAGCCACAGCTGCCCTGGGGCAGACTGACGGAAGCGTGGCTGCCAATCTGCGCCTACGGCCCCTCCGACCACCACCAATCACTCACACACATTCACACACAGGCAAAGGTGGGTGAAGTGTCTTGCCCAAGGACACAACGACAGTATGCACTCCAAGCGGGATTCGAACCGGCTACCTTCCGGTTGCCAGCCGAACACTTAGCCCATTGTGCCATCTGCCGTCCCAATGTGTAGGGATCCATTCCCTCTATCCAGAGATGCTGCCTGTCCCGTCGAGTTGCTCCAGCATTTGATGTCTATCTTTGGTATTGATGGATGCTTGATTGCCAACATAGACACAGATACCTGCATCCATACTGTAAGTCTGTACCATACCACACCAATTCCAGAGTATGGGGTACAATTTTGGTCGCCTAATTATAGGAAGGATGTCAACAAAATAGAAAGAGTACAGAGGAGATTTACTAGAATGTTGCCTGGGTTTCAGCAACTAAGTTACAGAGAAAGGTTGAACAAGTTAGGTCTTTATTCTTTGGAGCGCAGAAGGTTAAGGGGGGACTTGATAGAGGTCTTTAAAATGATGAGAGGGATAGACAGAGTTGACGTGGATAAGCTTTTCCCACTGAGAGTAGGGAAGATTCAAACAAGAGGACATGACTTCAGATTTAAGGGACAGAAGTTTAGGGGTAACATGAGGGGGAACTTCTTTACTCAGAGAGTGGTAGCTGTGTGGAATGAGCTTCCAGTGGAAGTGGTGGAGGCAGGTTCAATTTTATCATTTAAAAATAAATTGGATAGGTATATGGATGGGAAAGGAATGGAGGGTTATGGTCTGAGTGCAGGTAGATGGGACTAGGGGAACATAAGTGTTCGGCACAGACTTGTAAGGCCGAGATGGCCCGTTTCCGTGCTGTAATTGTTATATGGTTATATGGTTATATACCACAGCACACTGTGCATCCATCTTATTATCACACAAACCTGTCACAGGAGAAATGGATTCTTAAACCTTGTAGATGAATACCCACCCTCTTAGCGATGCATAGTGTTCGGAGTCCATCTGTAGCATACTGGTTTAGGTAATTCTGGGTCTTGCTCCGGATTTTCCTTGTACGTTTGCCAGCAGTGTCCTCTTCTGAGTTGAAAAGAGAAAGATCAGTCGAAATTTGCAAGATAATATAACATCGGGCTGCACAATTGCCAAGAAACTCTCAGGACATTGTAAAAATGATTAAAGATGCTTAGACAGGTCACCACAAATAACTTTTCAACAAAATTATCCTAGATGACAGTGTGCTATACAACCAAACAAATGACAACGTTCTTCTTGGATGAGGGTCATTAAATTTAGTGTTTTCTAGTTTAAGTTTTCGAGGCGGCATGGTGGCGCAGCGGTAGAATTCCTGCCTCACAGCATCAGAGACCCGGGTTCGATACTGACTATAGGTGCTGCCTGTACAGAGTTTGTACGTTCTTCCCGTGACTGCATGGGTTTTCTCCGCGATCTTCGGTTTCCTCCTACACTCCAAAGATGTAAAGGTTTGTAGGTTAATTGGCTTGGTAAAAATGTAAATTGTCCCTAGTGTATGTAGGATAGTGCTAGTGTGCGGGGATCGCAGATTCGGTGGGCCAAAGGGCCATGTTTCTGCGATATATCTCTAAACTAAACTAAACTAAAAACTAACGATACAGCATGAAAACTGGCCCTTTGGCCCACTGACTCCATGCCGACCAATGATCACCAGTACCCTAGTTATATGTTATATTCCAATTTCACATCCTACACACCAGGGGCAATTTATAGAAACCTAGTAACCTAAAACCGCACATCTTTGAAATGTGGGAGGAAACTGGAGAATCCGGAGAAAACCCAAGTGGTCAAGAGGAGATGGTCTCCCCACTCCATCTAAATTAGTCATACAGTTGCCATAGGAATTCCTTTATAACCTGAGGAATAGACCTTGCAGCACTGACAGTTCAGTTTAGTTTAGTTTAGAGATACAGCATGGAAACAGGCCCTTCGGCCCACCGATCCCCGCACATATAACTCTCCTACATACACTAGGGACAATCTTTACATTTATATCACACTTATTAACCTACAAACCCGTACGTCTTTGTGGGAGGAAACCGAAGATCTCTGATAAACCCCGCACGGTCACGGAGAGAACAAACTCCGTACAGATAGCACTCATGGTCGGGATCGAACCTGTGTCTCTGGTGCTGTAAGCGCGGTAAGTCAGCAACTTTACCGCGGCGCCACAGTGCCATTTTCTTGAGCGTCCCTTGGGAAAAACATTGCCGGTGCAGTTAGCTTATCTTGAGTATGTTTGTATCCTCTCTCACCTGCAGGCAATGCTCCACTTAGGCTGAGATGCCAAGTTCTCAAAGACCCAAGGGTTTTCAGGCAACAAAAATCTGCAACCCATAACACACAGGTATGATCCACACTGGATCAATCAAAATACCGTAATTAATACACTTATTTTTAGTTTAGTTTTGAGGGACGCACTGAGTCCGCACCAAACTGCGATCACCCCATACCATAGCACTATTCTACACACTAGGGACAAATTACAATCTTTATCGAAGCCAATTAACCTACAAACCTGTATGTCTTTGGAATGTGGGAGGAAACTGGAGCATCCAGAGAAAACCCACGCGGTCACAGGGAGGACGTACAAACTCCATACACACGGCACCCAGAGTCAGGATTGAAACCGGGTCTCTGGCGCTGTAAGGCAACAGCTCTACCGCTGTGCCACCGTGTCGCCCTGTGTACAAATATTTCACCATACCACCCTACTTGTACAAGTATTTCAAGCCGGATCATTTCGACGGAAGAATCGCCACATTAAGCATTGGTCGGCAGAATTGAAACCTCTTTACATCTTTCGAATTGAAAATGCATTTTTTTAAGTGTGGCTGAAAGAGCTGTCAGCACCAACACACAAAAAAAAAATCATCAGGCATTAAGGAGTTGAGTGTGGTCTTTTGGAGTGCTTCCAATTAGCTGGCTGATGCTCAGTTTAAAGTGTTGTCAATACAGCAATTTTTAATTTGGTTTTAGTGCTGTTCATGCAGCTTTTACTTCCAATGTTATAGATTGTACATCACTAATGCATGACTATTCTGATAAATGTTATGCTGCATTGACTCAAGTGAATCACAACAAATGATGGTGAGTTTTTCACATGCACAAGAAACTGCAGTTGCTGTAATCTTGAGCAAAAAACCCCCTTCACCTGTATCTACCTGTCACTTGCCAGGCTTTGTCCCACTCCCACCTCTCTTTTCCATCTTTCTCCTCCTACTCCTGTCAGTCTGAAGACAAACCCCTCCAAAATATCACCTGTCCATTCCCTTGCCACATGCTGCTGGGTTTCTCCAGCACTTTACGAGTGGTGAATCTGTGGAATTCATTGCCACAGATGGCCGTGGAGGCCAAGTCAATAGATATTTCTAAGACAGAGGCGGAGATTGATAGATTCTTGATTAGTACGGATGTCATGGGTTATGGGGAGGAGGCAGGAGAATGGGGTTGAGAGGGAAAGATCGATCAGGCATGATTGAATAGCGGAGTAGACTTGATGGGCCAAATGACCTAATTCTGCTCCTATCACTTATGAACCCATGGCAAGTATTTCTCAGGTCTTGCCACAATAGCATATTTAATTCATGAATGTTCTCTGCAGTCTTTTAAAAAAATATTTGGCAAAAACAGGGAATGTCAGGAAAAATAACATCGTGTGAATGTGTGTGAATGTGTGTGAGTGATTGGCGGTGGTCGGAGGGGCCGTAGGCGCAGATTGGCAGCCACGCTTCCGTCAGTCTGCCCCAGGGCAGCTGTGGCTACAGAAGTAGCTTACCACCACCGAGTGTGACTGAGGAGTGAATGAATAATGCGATGTAAAGCGCCTTGAGTATTAGAAAGGCGCTATATAAATCCCATCCATTATTATTATTATTATTATGCCTACCTCATGCAAAATGAATGAAAACTGATATGTTAGTTTAGAGATACAGTGGGGGAACAGGCCCTTCGGCCCACCGGGTCCATGCTGACCAGCGAACAACCCTGTTCACTTGCACTGTCCTGCACACTGGGACCAATTTACGGAAGCCAATTAATCTACAAACCAGCAAGTCTTTAGGATGTGGGAGAAAACTGGAGCACCCTGAAAAATACCCACACGGTCACAGGGAGAAAATGTAAACTGCGTACAGACAGCACCTGTAGTGTGGATCGAACACAGATCTCTGATGCTGTAAGACAGCAATGCCCCCGCTGCAACATTGTGCCACTCTATTTGATAATGGTAGCACAATTTAAAAAATCTCAATAGGTAGACATAAAATGCTGGAGTAACAGCGAGACAGGCAGCATCTCTGGACAGAAGGAATGGGTGACGTTTCGGGTCGAGAGCCTTCTTCTCCAGAGATACTGCCTGTCTCGCTGTTACTCCAGCATTTTGTGTCTATCTTTTAAATGTTGTTATAATTAGCTGGTTCACCCAATCTGCCCCCACTTCTAGGCTGATACTGAGGTCCCTTATCCCCCCTCTTGGCTATTCCAAGGGTGTTGTTGTCCTTCTTAGGGTGCTGTCTGACCCTGTCAACAACTACTTGGCTTCTGGGTTCCCTCTTAGAGTCATAGAGTCATAGAGTGATACAGTGTGGGAACAGGCCCTTCGGCCCAACTTGCCCACACCGGCCAACATGTCCGAGCTACACTAGTCCCACCTGCCTGCGCTTGGTCCATATGCCCCCAAACTTGTCCGATCCATGTATCTGTCTGTTTCTTAAACGTTGGGATAGTCCCAGCCTCAACTACCATCTCTGGCAGCTTGTTCCGTACACCCACCACCCTTTGTGTGACCCCTCTTGGGTCTCCATCCAGGGTCTCCATGCTGCTTTTCGGTTTGATCCCATGTTACCAGGGTGCTTGATCTCTGCCTCAGAAGGCAGTGGAGGCCAATTCACTGGATGCTTTCAAGAGAAGAGTTTTTGGCCTGTCCCACTTAAGCGATTTTTCAGCGGACTGCCGACAGTCACACACCGCGATGAACAGGAAGGTTGGCGCTGTAAAAAGACGGCTAAAGCACAGTCGTTTAAAAGAGGGGGGGAGAGGGGGGAGAAGGAGTGGAGACAACTTTTACGAAGCCAGAGATACACGGCTGTGAAGCTCGGCAGACATTAACATTACCGGTCGGTTAACTTTGGTTCTGGAAACTACTACTTACCTTTTTTTTACTCAATGAGCCAATGAAATTCACCGGTCCACACCGGCTACCACCTACGAGAACCTCCGAGAACCTTCGACCTCCTGGCAACTCACTAGGACCTCCTGGCGACCCACCTACGGCACGAGAATTCTCGCGACTCTCCTTGGCGGCTTCATTCTAGTCATCGTTAATTTATCAACATGTTGAAAAATTTGCGGTGACCATAATGAGGCCGCGACTAGTTCCCAGAATGCGGGAACTCCTCACGACCATAAAGGCGAGTCCCTGGCAACCAGCCGGCAACCACCCGCAAACATGTGGCGACCTAAAAAGTCGCCTAAAAAGTCGCCTAAGTGGGACAGGTCCATTAGATAGAGCTCTTAAAGATAGCGGAGTCAGGGGATATGGGGAGAAGGCAGGAATGGGGTACTGATTGTGGATGATCAGCCATGATTACAGTGAATGGTGGTGCTGGCTCGAAAGGCCGGATGGCCAATTGGCTATTGTCATTTTGGTTGCTCCCAGGGTCTCAGGTCTTGATCCCGGATTCTCTGGTCATCTGTGGCCTTGCTCTCAGATATCTCCAAGCCTTGCCATCGGCCCATCCCACCCCACTGCCAACTCTTCCTTTCTAAAGCAGTATCCCTGCCCGAAACTAATCATGCTTCTGAGTCATAGCAAAGAACCGCTGTGCACCCAGGGATGGTGAATCTGTGGATTTATTTGCCACAGAAGGCTGTGGAGGCCGCGGTGGATATTTTTGAGGCAGAGATAGATCGATTCTTGATTAGTACGGGCATCAGAGGTTATGGGGAGAAGGCAGGAGAATGGGGTTAGTAGGGAGAGATAGATAGAAACATAGAAAATAGATGCAGGAGTAGGCCATTCGGCCCTTCGAGCCTGCACCGCCATTCAATATGATCATGGCTGATCATCCAAATCAATATCCCATACCTGCCTTCTCTCCATACCCCCTGATCCCTTTAGCCACAAGGGCCACATCTAACTCCCTCTTAAATCTAGCCAATGAACTGGCCTCAACTACCTTCTGTGGCAGAGAATTCCACAGAATCACCACTCTCTGTGTAAAAAATGATTTTCTCATCTAGGTCCTAAAAGACTACCCTCTTATCCTTAAACTGTGACCCCTTGTTCTGGACTTCCCCAACATCGGGAAGAATCTTCCTGCATCTAGCCTGTCCAACCCCTTAAGAATTATGTAAGTTTCTATAAGATCTTCTAAATTCCAGCGTGTACAAGCCGAGTCTATCCAGTCTTTCTTCATATGAAAGTCCTGACATCCCAGGAATCAGTCTGGTGAACCTTCTCTGTACTCCCTCTATTGCAAGAATGTCTTTCCTCAGATTAGAAGACAAAAACTGTACGCAATACTCCAGGTGTGGTCTCACCAAGACCCTGTACAACTGCATGATCAGCCATGATTGAATGGTGGAGCAAATTAGATGGGCCGAATGGCTTAATTCTACCCCTGACCCTAATGGCCTTATGTGTGTTGAGAATAAAGGGTGAGTGCTAATATTAAATAACGCCACGAGCATGATTTAATGGGAAGGTTTAAATGTTTGAAAATGGTATAAAAACTATTTATGTTATCTAGGCTGACCCAAGGAACAAAGAACTTTGCTGACATTTACTGCAAACTACTGCAAACAATTATGCCCTGCTACTTTTCTGCCTTGTTTGGACCTCAGTTGAAGTTTAGGCAATGACGAATCTTCTGTTTCTTTCTGGCGATCTTGCAGTCGTGAAGTTGCCATGATGCAGGTACTGCAGGCAGTGAAGAAAGCGAATGGCATGTTGGCCTTTATAACAAGAGGAATCGAATATAGGAGCAAAGAGGTCCTTCTGCAGTTGTACAGAGCCCTAGTGAGACCACACCTGGAGTATTGTGTGCACTTTTGGTCCCCTAATTTGAGGAAGGACATTCTTGCTATTGAGGGAGTGCAGGTAGGTTAGGTTATTCCTGGGATGGAGGGACTGTCATATGCTGAGAGAATGGAGCAGCTGGGCTTGTGCACTCTGGAGTTTAGAAGGATGAGAGGGTATCTCATTGAAACATATAAGATTATTAAGGGTTTGGACACGCTAGAGGCAGGAAACCTGTTCCCGATGTTGGGGGAGTCCAGAACCAGGGGCCACAGTTTAAGAATAAGGAGTAAGCCATTTAGAATGGAGACGAGGACACACTTTTTCTCACAGAGAGTGGTGAGTCTGTGGAATTCTCTGCCTCAGAGGGCGGTGGAGGCAGGTTCTCTGGATGATTTCAACAGAGAGCTGGATAGGGCTCTAAAAAATAGGGGAGTCAGGGGATATGGGGAGAAGGCAGGAACTGATTGGGGATGATCAGCCATGATCACATTGAATGGCTGTGCTGGCTCAAAGGGCCGAATGGCCTACTCCTGCACCTATTGTCTATTGTATATTTCAAGATGCTTCTTTTCTCACTGTTCTAACCATTAACCATCGGTGTTGGTGTGATCAGTTAAATCATTCGTGGATCAGATTTATTTAACTCAATTAACACCGTGTGTCCCCCCCCCCCCTGTTCCCCACCCCCATCCAGTAAAGGTTAATTTGTGCAAGAATCAAACAAAGTGTTGGAGGAACTCAGCGGGTCAGGCAGCATCCATTAAGGTAAGCGGCCAGGCTATGTTTTGGGTTGGGAACCTTCTTCAGATTGTTGAGGAAAAGAGAGGAAGCCAACCAAACATTTTCAGCAGGGATGATGATCAATGTTCCTCCATTCCAATGAGATGTCAGCAACCTAATACATTAGCACATTCTCTCCCCACGGATGACTAATGGGCCTGTCCCACTTTTTCGGCGACTACCCGGCACCCGTCATCGGTCGTTGCAAGTCGGCGAAAATATTCAACATGTTGAAAATTTAGCGGCGACCAGAAAGATGCTACGACTCTTTGGGCGACTGAGGAGACTACTCACGACCATACAGGCGGCACCTTGGTGACATGTCGCGGGGTGAAGCCTGTATGGTCATGAGTAGTCACCCAAAGAGTTGTACCTTGTTCCATTGCCTGCTGACCAACGTCTCAGGCAGCATATTGGCTATATTTAAGAGGGAGTTAGATGTGGCCCTTGTGGCTAAAGGGATCAGGGGGTATGGAGAGAAAGCAGGTACGGGATGCTGAGTTGGATGATCAGCCATGATCATATTGAATGGCGGTGCAGGCTCGAAGGGCCGAATGGCCTACTCCTGCACATATTTTCTATGTTTCTATGTTTCTATGTCTCTCTCGTCCAGTTGGCGCCCTCGATCATCAGTCGCACTCCCACTGTCTCGCGGAAAGCAGAGATTATATAAATAGAAATTTAGAAGATAATAGAAATTTTTTCATGGAATTTCAAAATCCAGATTACAAAACATGGGGGGGGGGGGAATTGTCCCCCACCTCTCAAAACCAGGAGGGGATGTGCCCACTGTTCCCCCCACCCACCCTCCCCGGGATTTCCGCCCATCCCGCCCTGGATGGCAGGCATCAAATCACGTGTTCACAGAAGGTAGACAAAAATCCTTGCATGTCTCACCCGTTGAGTTTCTCCAGCATTTTTGTTTACCTTCGATTTTTCCAGCATCTGCAGTTCTTTCTTAAATGTGTTCACAGAAGGTGCGCGGCCGTGCTGGCGGCTTTGCGCAGGATGCGGTACGGCGAGAGCTCGTCCGCGCTCGGCGGGTCGGATGATTATGGGGGAAAAAAATCCGCCTGCGGGCCGGATGATTTCGGGTAATGAGGGCCGTAGGTTGCCGACCCCTGGTTTAGAGATACAGCGCGGAAACAGGCCCTTCGGCCCACTGGGTTCGCGCCGACTAGCGATCCCCGCACATTAACGCTATCCTTCACCCACTAGGGACAATTACCAAGAAAATTAACCTACAAACCTGTACGTCTTTGGAGTGTGGGAGGAAACCGAAACGCAGATCACGGGGAGATGCGTACAAACTCCGTACAGACAGCACCCGTAGTCGGGATCGAACCCGACCACGCCACCATGACCGCGATCTCTGGAGAGAAGGAATGGGTGATGCTGACTGGCTCGCTGAGTTACTCCAGCATTTTGTGTCTGGTTGTCGGTGTAAACCAGCATCTGCAGTTCCTTGCTACATATTCCGTTTTCCACATTCAGGCTCTGACAAGGAAATGTGAATTTATATCTTCACTTAAAACTGGTGCATTTTACTGGATGCAGAGTGAATGTTTATCATTGCAGAGAGTTTGCCAACATTCAGCTCTCATGGAGTTATGGGATAAATAACTTGCCTCAGTTTGTATTTTCAGGCTATGAATACTATGCTTTTTTATTTCCCTTTTCTCCCGGCAGTCCCTCGGGCTGGAGGGTGACTTGCTTCCACACCGATTCCATGAGTCTGAGATAATTAATAAGGGAACCGCAGACTCCTCCAGACATGGGTCAGGAAGTAGCTGCAAGTGAAGTGGCTTTGTGAGGTGGTGCTCTCCTACCGCTGCTTAATAAGGGCTTTGCTCTCGATTCGATGTGGTCAATCCTAGCCTGATCGCACTGTTATGCCCCTGTCCCACTTTGGCGATTTCTTTAGGCGACTAAGCTGTCGCCACATGGTCGCCGGGGTGTCGCCTGTATGGTCGTGAGTCGTCTCCTCAGTCGTCCAAAGAATCGTGGCGTTTTTCTGGTCGCCGCTGGATTTTGAAATGCTTAAAACCTTTCGGCAACAGTCAGCGACAGTGGGCGTAGCTTGACTTCTCCTGACATAGGTGCTGTCGTAGGTTGTCGCCAGGATGATGTAGGTTGTCGACGGTGCTGACTTTGATGAATTCCATTGGCAACAACCTACGTCAACTGGCGACAGGTACCGGCGACTGAACTGTCTTACCTTGTCGTATCTTGTGGACGTAGGTTGACCCCATTCTCCTGCCTTCTCCCGTAACCTCTGACTCCTGTACTAATCAAGAATTTATCTATCTCTGCCTTAAAAATATTCATTCACTTGGCCTCCACAGCCTCTGTTCCATGTACGCACCCACCCTCTGTATGAAAACGTTGCACCTCAGGCCCTTTTTAAGTCTTTCACCTCTCGCATTAAACCTGTGCCCTCTAATTTTTGATTCCCCAACTCCAGGAGATAGCTCTGTTCATCTCACCTATGCCCCTCCTGATTTTATATGCGTCTATAAGGTTGTGGAGAGTGGGCAGGTGCTATAGACCTGCACGGGAAGCCAGACGCTCCCACCCCCATGAGTCTCGGGCAGATGGGGCTCGTCAGCCTGGGAAGGCAGTCCATCTAGGAGAGGGAAAACTCTGATTCCAAACCTCCACTGCCTTGTGGCCATATCCAGTCATGGAAAAGGCTCCATTAGTAAACCTCAAGAAAATCCAGAGTCGGAGCCCCTAAGGCAGTTCGTCGTTGTCTACAACCTCGCTCTGGCAGCTCCTGCAATGGCGCTGGTGCCAAACTGTAACGGCCCTGCTGTTCCTTTGGATCGATCAGCGATGTGGAGAGGGGGGACGTGCTGCATGGGCAACAGCCTGTCCTCCATATGACATCGCCCAGGCTTGCATCCGACCACACATTACACACCTGCAAACTAGGATGCATCACCCATGGTCAGTCATGACCGAAGGGGGTCTACTAATAAGGTTGTCCCTCAGCTTCCTGTGCGACAAAAAATAAAGATGCAGTCTCTCCAGCCTCTTAATGTAGCTCAAACCATCAAGACCCATTAACAACCTCACATGAATGAAAGCAGAGCATTGTCCCTTCTCCCGATGAGCAGCTAGAATAATTCAATTGGTGCTGTCAAGCACAGACTGTTCTGCTGCTGAGCTGAATCCATTTCATTACGTTTCTGTGTTATGATTGCGATTACTGTCCGAGATGTCGACTGGGTTGACTCAAACGTTTTAAAATTAAAGCAAAAACTACAGATTAGAGACACCAGAAACAAAAACAGAAAATGGCGTGGCACGGTGGCGCAGCGGTAGAGTTGCTGCCTTACAGCACCAGAGACCCGGGTTCGATCCTGACTATGGGCGCTGTCTGTACGTTCTCCCCATGACCTGCGTAGGTTTTCTCCGGGATCTCCAGTTTCCTCCCACACTCCAAAGACATACAGGTTTGTAGGTTAATTGGCTTTGGTAAAGATTGGAAATTGTCCCTAGTGTGTGCAGGATAGTGTTAGTGTGCGGGGATCGCTGGTCGGGACAAAAGGCCTGTTTCCCTGCTGTATCTCTAAACTAAACTAAACTACAATGGGAGAAACACTCAACTGGTTGGGCAGTATCCATGGAGAGAGAAAAAACAGTATGTTTTAATGCCGCACAGCTTCAGTGATCTAGGTTCAATACTGACTTCAGGAGCTGGTCTGTGTGGAGTCTGAACGTTACTCCTGTCACCAAATGGGTTTTCTATGGATGAATCGGTTTCCACCCACATCCCAAAGACTTGCTGGCAAGATAATTTACCACTGTCGATTACCCCTTGTGAAGATGGGAGACTGTTAATGGGCATGTGAGAGAGAATAACATATATGGGACTGATGGGATTGTTCTGAAAGCCGGAATAAAGTCCTCGGGCTGAATGGACTCCTCGATCGTGACACAATTTAGGCAAAGTCAAAGTCCAGTTCAATGAGCCTTTATCAGAACTGGTTTCTCTTTTTATCTTCGATCAGACGTTTGACTGATTTCACTGTTGATGGCCCTTTGAACAAGGCAATTGTCAATAAAAAGTGGGCAGCACAGTGGCATGGTACAGATGCTTTTTCACAATGTTCCGTGTTCAATCCTAACCTCCGATGCTGTCTGCGTGGAGTTTGAACGTTCTCTCTGTGTCTGTGTGCGATCCGTCCAGGTGCTCGGGTTTCCTCCAACATCCCAAAGATGTGTGTGTTGGTAGATTAATCACCTAATAGGAATTGCCGCGAGCGTAAAGATTAGTGTGGGAGGGGTTTTGGTTGACGAGAAAGTGGGGACAATTTTATTTAAATGGGATTGGTATGGATTAGTGTAAATGGGTGTGTAATGGTCTGCACAGACTCAGTGGGCTGAAGGGCCAGTTTCTGTAACTATGTATCTTCTGAATGGTCATTCCATAGACTATGGGGCGGCCTGATTCACCTCTACCCCATTGCGGACATTGGACTTTGGCTGTGGAACTGCGCTACCGCTACAATGTTGACAAAAAATATTCTGCGCACTGCATCTTCCCCTTTACTATTATTTGTACTTGAGTTTGACTTGAATGTATAGAATTATTTGAGCTGATTGTGTAAATATGCTCCTAAAGCATACCCCCCATAAGGGCCTGTCCCACGAGCATGCGACTGCATTCAACAAGCGCGACCAAACCAGAAGCGGGGGCTGCGCGAAGGTCGAGTGAGTGACATGAAGTTCAAGCGAAGTCCGCGGGAAGTTCGCGCGTGACGTAAGGCGTCGAGGCGGTGCGTACGGCGTCGAGGCGGCTGCGGGCCAGCAGGCCGTTGCCGCGCGGAATTTTTGAACACGGTCAGTTTTTCGGAGCCCCGCGCGATGCCGGGACCAGTTCCGCACAACTCCACACGGCTCCGGCGATCGAAGTGGGACCGGCCCCGCGAGGCCGTACGGCTCAAGCGACCACGTTAGGTCGCGCTTGCCGCATGGAATCGCATGCTGGTGGGACAGGCCCTTTAGTCTAGTTCAGTAAAACACTGAGTCAAGCACAGGACCACTAAACGTTATATTTTTGAACGAACAACGAATCCCCTGTATGAAACCTAAACCACCGCGAGTTCGATCCTTGTCTCTGCCTGGCCAAGCCCTTCAGCCTTGTGCAAGCAGACACTACCAAAAGGTCACGCAATCCCAAGCGCCCTTCCAGAAGATCGACAACGGACCTAGTGGGGGCCACCTTTTATAGGTCTTCGAACCCTGCGGGGCCGAACTACATAGGGGCGGCTCCCCTACAAGCCAATCACTCATATCGATTACATTACAGTATTATTGACAGTTCCCCAACCCAATTACAAAGAGTCCCAATACAATGTTTCTACGGAAGCTTCTGGAAAGTAGTTAACTGAGGCTCTCATAGCCGCCCCTGACATCTGCACCATCGAGGTGACTCCCCTCCATCTCAGCACTGATTACCTCATTTCTTTATTCAATACCACTTGCTCTTCCATCCTGGATTCTGTTGCTCCTCTTAAAATGAAAAAGCCTAAGCCTAAATGCTGGCCCTGACTCAATGACACCACCAGAGCCCTAGAGAGTGCAGAAAATCCGAACGCAAGTACAAATGTGATAAGCTTCAAATTTCCTTTGAACTTCTGAGAAACAATCTTCTCGAATACCAGGAAGCAGCAAAGCCTGCGAGAACACAATACTTTTCCGACCTTATTTCCAAAAACGCCCATAACTCCAAGGTCCTTTTTAGTACCATTACCTCTGTCATATGTCCTGCCCCCAGTACCAGCTTAGCTGGCTCCCCTGCCAAGTGCGAAGAATTCGCTACATTTTTCACCAGCAAAGTTAACAACACCAGATCGAATATTTCCCCTCCCACCCGTGACCTAGCTGTCTCATTGGTCTGTTCTTCAAAATTAGACTGTTTCCAACCCGTTACTCTACCCTCCCTTGTAAAACTGGTCACCACCATGAAACCTGCTACCTGCCCCCTCGACACTGTCCCCTCTGCCCTTCTGAAGGATGTCATTGCAATAGCCGATCCCAGCATCCTCGCCATCATCAACAGTTCTCTGGCCACTGGCACTGTACCTACCTGCTTCAAGCATGCGGTGGTCCAGCGCCTCCTGAAAAAACCTAACCTAGACCCCACCCTGCCTAGCAACTACAGACCTATTTCCAAACTGCCCTTCCTTTCAAAAGTCCTTGAAAAGGTGATTTTAAGTCAACTTATGCCTTACCTTCATCAAAATGCCATCCTGGAAACTTTCCAATCAGGTTTCAGGGCCCACCACAGCACAGAGTCTGCCTTGTTGAAGGTACATAACGACCTACTGCACACCATTGACTCCGGCGACTGTGCAATCCTGCTCCTTCTCGACCTCAACGCAGCATTTGATACAGTCGACCACACCATCCTAATTGGACCGTCTCCGGTATGGGGTTAGTATTGATGGCACTGCCCTGAGCTGGTTCGTCTCCTACCTCAAAGATAGGAGTTTCTCTACAAACATAGGCAACACTTTCTCCTCCCCAGCTAGCCTCTGCTGTGGGGTTCCACAAGGCTCCAACCTAGGCCCCATTCTCTTCTCCCTGTATATGCTCCCCTTTGGCCAAGTCATTCAAAGGCACGGCATTTCCTTCCACTGCTATGCAGACGATACACAACTCTATCTCCCCCTGAAACCCAACAACCGATTTAATCTTCTCACCTTTATCCGCAGCCTCGAGGATATAAAGTGTTGGATGGCCCGGAACTTCCTCCAACTAGTAAGAGTAAGTCTGAGGTCATCCTACTCGGCCCCTCGGACTCAACCAAAATGATAGCAGGCAGCCTTGGAAGCCTTACCCCACTACTCAAACCTCACGTCAAAAACCTTGGCGTGATATTTGACTCCGCGTTGAAATTTGACCAACAAGTCAATGCCGTGGTAAAAGCTAGCTTCTTCCAGCTTCGGACGATAGCTAAAATAAAACCATTCCTCCAATTTGACGACCTCGAAAAGATCATCCACTCATTTATCTCCTCCCGCCTCGATTACTGCAACTCCCTTTACACTGGCATCAGCCAATCATCCCTGTCCCGCCTACAATTGGTCCAAAACGCCGCAGTGCGACTCCTGACGGGCATCCGAAAAATGGACCACATCATCCCGATCCTGGCCTCTCTCCACTGGCTCCCTGTGCGGTTCCAAATCAATTTCAAGCTCCTTCTTTATGTCTACAAAGAATACTCCACCTTGCCCCCACCTACATCAAAAATCTGCTTACCCACCATACCACCTCCAAGTCCCTCAGTTTGGCCGACTTGGGGTTACTGACTATCCCGCGGTCTAGGCATAAGCTCAGGGGCGACTGCGCTTTTGCGGCTGCAGCTCCTAGACTATGGAACAGCATCCCTCTTCCCATCAGAACTGCCCCCTCCATCGACTCCTTTAAGTCTAGACTTAAAACTTATTTCTACTCTCAAGCCTTTCTTGAGGTCCTGTGTACGTATGCATCTATGTATATATTGTTGATCTATGCACCACTCTATGTAGCACGTTAGTACCTGCACTGATGTAAAGCACTTTGGTCAACGAGAGTTGTTTTTTAAATGTGCTATAGAAATAAAATTGACTTGACTTGACTTGAACTTAACTGAATAATGCAACATTTTCCCTGGCAGTACAAACAATTCAGCCAGGGCGTCACACTTCAACCAATCATCAAACAGCAGTACAACTGTCCTGCAACAATACCTTTGCAGCTATCCAATCAAGACAATGCACCTACAACACCTTGGAGTTTCTTTGCAGAGTCCTCATACATTTTTAACAATTGGGAGGACATCTGGACCTCACCTTATCTGATATATCGATCTGGGACCTAGACTTCCAGGCACCAGCTCGCAGCTTGTGGCTTCTTACAGAAAAAGTCTAAGAGGCCTTGCAGATGCATAAATCCATTATTTTATTTTAGCTTGGTTTTGGCCAGGATTTGCAATTGGATAGCACGAAAAACAAAGCTTTTCACTGTATATGAGTACACGTGACAATAATAAGTCTATGGGTCAAAATGAAAAATCCTTGTACATCAGCTGGGTGGGAATCATGTCTATTCCTGCAACAATATCAATAGGCCAGGCATCCAAACACTAGAAACCATTGCAATCCCATATCTTAATCCACCTCTGATCTGCAATACAAAAAAATGTGTAGATCCATTTTGCTGAAAGGAGTAATGATGGCCAGAGAAAACATACAGGCTTGCTTCTAATCCCTCAGATTGGCCGAATTGGCCAACTCTCGGACACCTCCTCCTACTTACCCTTGGACCATGACCCCACTGACGAGCACCAGGCCACCATATCTAGCACCATCACCGACTTCATCAATTCCCACGCCCTGCCCGACCAAGCTTCCAACCTCATCGTTCCCCAGCCCCGCACGGCCCGTTTTTACCTTCTCCCCAAAATTCACAAACCCGGCTCTCCCTGCAGACCCATTGTCTCTGCTTGTTCGTGCCCCACCGAACTCATCTCCACATACCTTGACTCCATACTAACCCCCTTGGTCAAATTCCTTCCCACCTATGTTCTAGACACCTCAGACACTCTCCGCCGCCTCTGCGCATTCCACTCTCTAGGCCCTCACCCCCTCATCTTCACCATGGATGTCCGGTCACTCTACACCTCCATCCCCCACCAGGATGGCCTCAAAGCCCTCCGGTTCTTCCTCGACCAGAGGAGCAACCTATACCCAGCCATTGACACTCTCCTCCGCCTAGCGGAGTTGGTCCTCACCCTCAACAACTTTACGTTTGACTCCTCCCATTTCCTCCAAACACAAGGCGTAGCTATGGGCACACGCATGGGCCCCAGCTACGCCTGCCTCTTTGTCGGGTACGTTGAACAATCCTTGTTCGAGACGCACCAGGGCCACATCCCCGACCTCTACCTCCGTTACATTGACGACTGCTTTGGGGCCACCTCCTGCACCCACACACAACGGACGGACTTCATCCACTTCACCACCAACTTCCATCCGGCACTCCAATACACCTGGACCATTTCCGACACTTCCCTATCATTCCTTGACCTCACCATCTACATCGCAGGGGACAGACTTCTGACCGACATACACTACAAACCCACTGACTCACATGGCTATCTGGACTACGCGTCTTCCCACCCTGCCCCCTGTAAAGACTCCATCCCCTACTCCCAATTCCTCCGCTTACGCCGCATCTGCTCCCAGGATGAGACGTTCCACACCAGGGCATCGGAAATGTCCTCGTTCTTCAGGGAACGGGGATTCCCCTCCGCCACCATAGATGAGGCTCGCACCAGGGTCTCATCCATACCCTGCAACACTGCTCTCTCTCCCCATCCCCGCACTCGCAACAAGGGCAGAGTCCCCCTAGTCCTCACCTTTCACCCCACCAGCCGGCAAATACAACAAATAATCCTCCGCCATTTCCGCCACCTCCAACGTGACCCCACCACTCGCCACATCTTCCCATCTCCCCCTATGTCTGCCTTCCGCAAAGACCGCTCCCTCCGCAACTCCCTTGTCAATTCTTCCCTTCCCTCCCGTACCACCCCCTCCCCGGGCACTTTCCGTTGCAACCGCCAGAAATGCAACACCTGTCCCTTCACCTCCCCCCTCGACTCCATTCAAGGTCCCAAGCAGTCGTTCCAGGTGCGACAAAGGTTCACCTGTATCTCCTCCAACCTCATCTACTGCATCCGCTGCTCTAGATGTCAGCTGATTTACATCGGGGAGACTAAGCGGAGGTTGGGCGATCGTTTCGCCGAACACCTCCGCTCAGTCCGCAATAACCTACCTGAACTCCCGGTGGCTCAGCACTTCAACTCCCCCTCCCATTCCCAATCCGACCTCTCTGTCCTGGGTCTCCTCCATTGCCAGAGTGAGCAACACCGGAAATTGGAGGAACAGCACCTCATATTCCGCCTGGGTAGGTTACGTCCGGATGGCATGAACGTTGAATTCTCCCAGTTTTGCTAGCCCTTGCTGTCTCCTCCCCTTCCTTAACCCTCGAGCTGTCTCCTCCCACCCTCCCATCCCCCCGCCCTCGGGCTCCTCCTCCTCCCTTTTTCCTTCCTTCTCCCCCCCCACCCCCCATCAGTCTGAAGAAGGGTTTCGGCCCGAAACGTCGCCTATTTCCTTCGCTCCATAGATGCTGCTGCACCCGCTGAGTTTCTCCAGCATTTTTGTGTACCTTGCTTCTAATCATCGTTGCTACTGACAACTGTACACAGGGACATTTCAGGCAGTCTCAAAAGGTTGTGTGTTGTTAGGACATTCAATAAATCAAATTTCCTGTGAAATGCGAAAGTGACTGTTCCTATACATCCTCCTCTATGCCAGAACGTCTAAGCTATCAGGCTTACAACCTTACAACTAGCTTACAACCTGGTATGAATATTAATTTCCTTAACTTCAAGTAACCCCTGCATCCCCTCTCTCTCCGTCCCTCCCCCACCCAAGTCGTTGTACAAGGTTCAAAGTCGGCTTGTTGAGTCTCATTGTCTGCAGCTCGTTTTCACCCAGCACACAGCTGACAATGACCCGTTTCCTTTATCGTCATTACTTTTTGGCACATCTTTCATTCATTTGTTCTACATCTCTCCACATCATCGTATATGTCTCTCGTTTCCCTTTCCCCTGACTCTCCATCTGAAAAAGGGTCTCGACTCAAAATGTCACCCATTCCTATTCTCCAGAGATTCTGTCTGACCTGCTGAGTTACTCCAGCTTTTTGCATCTATTTTCAGACTAGTACAGACTGCATTGTCAGAGTAACAACTTTGCTTCGAGGCAGTGATTATGTTCAAAAGATTTGAAGCCACCATAATCACTTGACAGATGGTGGCCTTTGCATTGTTCAGCATAGCTGTCAACAAAAAAACCTGTGGTGACATTGCCCTGCATAAGCATTATCGAGAGAAGAGAAAAACCTTGGCGGACTATGCTGACTCAAGTCTAGGGCCAGACCCAGGAATAGAAGGTCAGGAATCAGTATTAAGTACATTATTTATTATCCTCATGGGGTGGCAGGCAATGGCTTACACAGGAAGCTATTTATTATCTGTGAAAAAGAACCAAGTCAAGGGTCAAGGGTGTTTTATGGTCACATGTCCCCAAAATGGAACATCCATTCTCCATGCAATGTAATTGTCACCCGGTGCTGAAATGATGTAAACCAGTTCTGCTGTTGTGGAGCCAATAATGCTTTGAATTGGGAGGGAGGTTTACTCTATGGCATTTTTTCATTTAGTTTAGATTAGTTTAGAGATACAGGTGGAAACAGGCCCTTTGGCCCACCGAGTCCGCACCGACCAGCGATCCCCGCACACTAACACTATCCTACACACGCTAGGGACAATTTTACATTTATACCAAGCCAATTAACCTATGAAAGCGTACGCTTTTGGAGTGCGGGAGGAATGCTTTCTGTTCTGGGCCTCCTCCATTGTCAGAGTGAGGCCCAGCGCAAATTGGAGGAACAGCAACTCATATTTCGCTTTTGCACCTTACACCCCAGTGGTATGAACATTGACATCTCTAACTTCAAGTAGCCTGTGGTTTCCCTCTCTCTCAATCCCCTCCTGTTTCCCAGTTCTCCTACCAGTCATACTGTCTCTGACTACATTTTATCTCTGTACTGCCCACTCCCCTAACAACCTCGACCCGAAGCGTCACCCATTCCTGGTCTCCAGAGATTTGGTCCATATCCCTCCAAACCTGTCCTAACCATGTACCTGTCTAACTGTTTTTGAACGTTGGGATAGTCCCAGCCTCAACTACCTCCTCCAGCAGCTTGTTTCATACACCCACCACCCTTTGTGTGAAAAAGTTATCCCTCAGATTCCTATTAAATCTTTTCACCTTCACATTAAACCTATGTCTGCGATTCACCTACTCTGGCCCAGAAACTGTGCATCTACCCGATCTATTCCGCTTATGATTTTCTACACCTCTATAGGATCATGATACACCTCTAAAAGATCACCTTGTCGACTCTTGGTTTACATAAATACTCTGCCCCGCTCTGTAATAAAGTATATTTATGTCCACCTTTAAATAAGGAGACAAACACTGTAATATTTCCTATGAGGTTTCACTATAGCTCCATATACTTGAAGCATGGTCTTTCTCCTTTCTCTCAGCGGGTCAGACTCTGGAGAAAAGGAATAGGATATATTTCGGGTCGAGACCATTCTTCAGACCATCAAACTTTCTCAGTTCTGATCAAAGGTCTTTGTCCTAAAATGTTGATTGGGGTTCTATCACCACAAATGCTGAATGAACTGAATTTTTTCAGCATTTTATTCAATTTGTTGTCAAATTATGTTTTGTACTAGTGTCAATTTTCACTCTCATGTGATTCATGCATAATTCCATGCACAACGTGTGTAACGTGTGCAATTTATGCGTAATTTGTGTGTAATTTGCATGTGATTTTGCATGTAATTTGTGTGTGATCAGTGCGCAATTGGTGCATCATTTTTGCGTCATTTTCGTGTGACGTGCATAAGTTGTGCACAATTTGCGTGCTTGTGCAAAATTTGTGCATGATTTATGTTGTGCATATTTCGTGTATGTGCTTGTCATGTAGCTGCATACAAATGTTTCATTATACCTGTCAATAAACTCGACTTCATTTTAGACTCCCAAAATCTTTAACTTTTCTTTGTTATTTTCTGTTACTCCCTGCTTTTGTGATCAAATCCCTTTGCAATAAACAATAAGATTGTTTTGCCTTTCCTGCTTACAACCATTCTGTGTTTATACATTTCCCCTAAACGCTTGGGTGAGCCCTTAACAGTGAGCCCATGACTCCTGGCTTCACCCCATTCCGAGGAAACATTCCTCTCAACATCCACTCTATTAATGATTCCCAAAACCTTTAAGATTGCAACATGGCAACCCCTCGTTCTTTGGTTAGTACATAGAGCATTAGAATTATATCTCCAAATATTGTCCTAGTTTGCTACCATTGGTAATCAGGAAAACAACCCATACAAATTAGCTGGAATAATTGAACAATTGTTGAACCCAGGTACAAATTAGCTGTAACTGAACGCTGGGCAATTCACCATCAGCAATGGCAGCCTCGCCAACGGTCTGTCTGTCTTTTCATATTTTTTGTTATTTTTAGTGTGTTTTAAAAGGTATGTGTTAATGTTCTCTGGTTTGTTTTATGTGCGGGGGAAACGTTTTTCAATCTCTTACCTTGCCGGAGATGCAAATGTTTTCCGGATCGTATCTCCGGCCACTCTGTGGCCTAACATCATGGAGCCGTGGGCTTACCATCAGACCCTGCGATCCCTTGCCTGGGGTCGGTGCTCCTGTGGATTTCACCATCGAGGAGCTCGCAGTCTCGGGTAGAGGCTGATGTCGGGAAGCTCCAAAGTCGCAAGAGGTTCGACCAGCCCCGACCCGGGTTCTGATCCCCCTGTGCAGGGAGCTGAGATCCCACTAATGCGGGAGCTTGATCGTCCCGATGCGGAGGGCCAGACCGCTGGCTATGGGAGCCAAGATCGTCCCGTCAACGGAAGGCTCGACAGGCCCCGGACCGCGGGAGGACAAAGAAGGGAAGAGATTGACCCTTATTTTACGCCTTCCATCACAGTGAGGAATGTGGAGGAGTCACTGTGGTGGATGTTTATGTTAAAACTTATTTTGTGTGTTTTGTTGTTTTTTATTGGTATGACTGTATGGCAAATCAAATTCCTCGTATGTTGCAAAACATACCTGGTTAATAAAGTATGATAAAGAATACATTGCTGTGTTGCTACGCCAAAATTCTTGGAGAAACTCTAGTCCATCTTGTAACATTTGCATTCTGTTCCAGTTGAACACAATATTTAGAATAATTAAAAAATAAAGAAATAATGATCAACATCAAGGAATGGTTACAAAAGGAACAGCCCTTCAGTTGCACCCTCCAATACCTAAGCTATTACTATTTGTTGGATTCATGGGAGGTGGGCTTGGAGAGGAGGATGCTCCTCAAACTGCGGAGCATCTTGGACAATACAGTTCACCCCCTCCATGACACACTGGTCAACTTGAGGAGTACCTTCAACAACAGACTGGTTCCACCAAGATGCAGGACGGAACGCCACAGGAGATCCTTCTTCCCGGCATCTATCAAACTGTACAACTCCTCCCCCTTCTATCATGGGTTGGACTGTGACTGACTCCCCTCCCCAATCTTCCCTCCTAGGGTAAATAAAGTTCTATCATATCGTATTCAACTATACTCGGTTTCAATTCAATCCCAATATACTTTTCTATCCTTGTTGCCTTCTTAGGGTCTCATGCACTCTAAGGTCTTCCCGATTGCTAGCTGTAGAAGGTACCTTTTCTATCAATGAAGACATGTTCTAAAATCTTCAAAAGACAAAAAATGCCATTGTGCACTTTTATGTTTAGAAATTAGACCCACTATCGCCTTTTTTACTGTAACTTAAGGGCCTGTCCCACTTGGCCGTCATTTGCACGCCATTTACGCGACCTGCCAGCGTGTGGGTAGCGTGTGGGTAGCGCGTGGGTAGCGCGGGACGGGCACACTCGACCCGAAACATCATCCATTCCTTCTCTCCAGAGATGCTGCTGTTCACGCTGAGTTACTCCTGCATTGTGTGTCTATCTTCAAATGACGTCACGCGCTCCAGATGGCTGTGCAGACGCATGATGATGCTCGCGACCATCGTGCGCCAGTCACTACTGGCCTATTGCATAAATGACGGCCAAGTGGGGCAGGCCCTTTATTCAAATAAAAAGTGTTTGGCAGGTCTTTCAATCACTTGTATCTGTTTCTTCTTGAAGTGCAAGTAATTGGTAGATTGGATTGGGCATTTCCTGTTGTATTTCACTCTAACGCTAACCTGTTGTATCGTGTGTGTGTGTGTGTGTGTGTGTGTGCGTGCGTGCGTGCGTGCGTGTGTGTGTGTGTGTGTGTGTGTGTGTGTGTGTGTGTGTGTGTGTGTGTGTGTGTGTGTGTGTGTGTGTGTGGTGTCAATAAGGTTTACAGGGCCAATTACAGGTAATTACTTATCAACCAAAAATAGATCAAAGGTCCTAGATTCACAAACTCCATGGTTAACTCTCAATTAAATTCTCAATTCTCAACAGATCTTAAAGGGAATGTATCCAGTGCGAATTAAGGTATTACTGCTTGGACAGTGCTTTTATATATCCTACTTCTCCCCCTTGTAATGTAATAATCGCATCACTATACTGTCTGGGAAACAGATACCCTTCAGGTCATGCATGTCTCAATCGATTGAGGCACAGTGTTGCAGCGGCACGGTGGCACAGCGTAGAGTTGCTGCCTTGCAGCCGGAGACCCGGGTTGCAGCCTGACTACGGGTGCTGTCCGTACGTACGTTCACTCTGTGACCGTGTGGGTTTTTGTCTGGGTGCTCCGGTTCCCTCCCACTCTCCAAAGACATACAGGTTTGTCGGTAATTCTCCCTAGTGTGTGGGATAGTGCTGGTCCACAGGGTGATTGCTGGTCGGCACGGACTCTGTGGGCCAAAGGGCCTGTGTCTACACTGTATCTCTAAAGTTTAAACTCGACAAAAGATTGCCGCAAATCTAATGTCAAACACAGTATATGGGGTGCAGTTTAGTTTAGGTTAGTTTAGAGTAGGGATGGGGAACCTTTTCATGCTGGAATGCCGCATTAAGTTAGCTGTAATCTAACAAGGCCGCATCCAAGAAACTTCAATTAGATATAGTTCAAAATGTACATTATTTTGTTAAAATAGCCCTCATGACTTACGAATGTTTTAATTGTGGCCGTCAGTTGGGGAGGATTATTTCGTTGAATCTTCTTTTACTCGTTGGTATTTTAAATATGTTCATTTTAAGGTTAAAATTAAAATAATGAAAGATGAACAAAAACATATTAATAATAATAAAAAGATTTGTTCTACAAAATTTGGATTCATTCAAAAGGCCGCACTTAATGGCTTAGAGGGCCGCAGGTTCCCCACCCCTGGTTTCGAGATACAGCATGGAAACTGCCCTACGGCCCACCGAGACCGCACTGGCCAGCGTTCCCCGCATATTAACATTACCTTACACACACCAGGGAAATTTTTTCATTCATATAAAGTCAATCAACCTACAAACCTGTACGTCTTTGGAGTTTGGGAGGAAACTGAAGATCTTGCAGAAAACCCACGCAGTCACGGGGAGAACGTACAAACCCCGTACAGACAGCACACGTGGCCGGGATCGAACCCGGGTCTCCGGCGCTGCAAGCGCTGTGAGGCAGCAACACTACTCCTACGCCACCATGTCGCCTTCTTGAACAGGAGGGTCTCCATCTGGCATGCTGTGTGCTGTTACCCCTTCCCCATGCCTGCCTTGGTGAGAGCTCACAAATGGTGCCAATTTGCTTCCCGTAGGTTAAGCACCAGGGAGGGATGAGTACTTTTTGTGAGATTGTCGGCGCCTTTGTGGCCACTCTTTTGTGTACTTTGTATGCAAAAACAAAGAATTTCACTGCACCCCTGTGTGTGAAGGTATCATCATCAAACAGGTCCTTCATGCTGATAAGTGATACTGTAGGAACAGAATTAGGCCATGCGACCCATCAAGTCTACTCCACCATTCAATCATCTATCTCATCTTCCAAAACTCATTCTCCTGCCTTCTCCCCATAACCCCTGACACCCGTACTAATCAAGAATCTATCTTTTTCTGCCATTGTCTTGGCCTCCACAGCCTTCTGTGGCA
The DNA here is from genome assembly GCF_010909765.2 of Amblyraja radiata. Lineage (NCBI taxonomy): Eukaryota > Metazoa > Chordata > Chondrichthyes > Rajiformes > Rajidae > Amblyraja > Amblyraja radiata. The sequence continues at coordinate 93,448,154 of NC_045961.1, forward strand.
AAGAATTCCACACATTCACCACCCTCTGATTACAGAAATTCCTCCTCATCTCCTTCTGAAAGGAACGTCCTTCGATTCTGAGGCTATGACCTCGGGACTCTCCCACTAGTGGAAACATCCTCTCCACATCCACTCTATCCAGGCCATGCACTAGTCGGCAAGTCCTTACCTGGGGGAGGTTGCTGGAGAAGATCCATGATGACAGAGTCAGCTCCTTTAGTGTAAACAACAATCTCATCGGTCAGAGGGTGCCTGACCACCACCGACATCCGCTTTCGAGTGGAATCAAAGCCCAGCGTGTGCAAGAGTTCAAAAGCCAACTTGCCCACATGGGGCAGCTCCACGGTCACCAGCTCTGGCAGTCTGCCAACCAGGGCGCAGTTGTAGGCCTTGGCGGCATAAACAAGGGCCGCCTCGTCTGGGCTCTCGGCCTCGTAACGCAACTCCCCGTCCTTCCCCTCGGCTATCGTGGTCTCTGCCCGGAAGCCATTTTCGTTCTTCTCCCTCTGTGGGGATCTGCCGGACTCTTCGCCCATCTTTGTGGAGGCAATGTCTGAGGAAGGAGAGACCAAGGTGCTGCTGGAGATTCTGTGCAGCGACTTGCTTGTGGACAGGCTGGAGGAACTGCTGTTGTTCGAGCCCGAGGTCAGGCGACTGGGGGTAAACCGTTTGATGAAGTCTTCCAAGGACTTGACTGGAGACTTGAGCTCAAAGCGGACTCGAACCTTGTGCCTCGGCTGGTTCGGTGACGAAACCATTACGGTGTTACAAACCGTCAGCGCGATGAAAAAGTCGATGGTGTCAGATAGTTCAGGGGTGAGGTGGCTTAGTGGTTGTCCTCGTTTTCTCAACACATCCAGACGACTGGCACATTCATTCACCTTTTCCAACAGCTGGGGGTCTGGTGTGATGTCTTTCTCCTGAAGATAAAGAACATTGAGAATGGGAAGAGTCAGGCCAGCAAGGCTACAAGGACGAACATCTGGGCGGAGGGTGAAGAGGAGTTGATGCAGATGCAAGAGAGATTAGACCACTGGATAACAAGTGGGTAAATGGGGGTATTGGGTGTGCTCTGAGAACTGGCATAGTCGCAATGGGCCAATTGAGTTTAGCTTAATGCCATGTGTACCGAGGTACAATGAAAAGTTTTTGTTGCGTGCTGAGCAGTCAGTGGAAAACATGATTACAATCGAGCCACCCGCAGTGTACAGATACATGATAAAGGGAATAACGTGAATAATGTTTAATGCAAGATAAAGCCAGGAATGTTTTCAAGAGAGAGCTAGATAGGGCTCTTAAAAATAGCGGAGTCAAGGGATATGGGGAGAAGGCAGGAACGGGGTACTGATTGGGGATGATCAGCCATGATCACATTGAATGGCGGTGCTGGCTCGAAGGGCTGAATGGCCTAATCCTGCACCTATTGTCTATTGTCTAAAGTCTGGTCAAAGATAGCTCCAACGAGGTAGATAGTAGTCCAGGACCATATAACCATATAACCAAATTACAGCACGGAAACAGGCCATCTCGGCCCTTCTAGTCCATGCCGAACACTTACTCTCACCTAGTCCCATCTACCTGCACTCAGACCATAACCCTCCATTCTTTTCCCCTCCATATACCTATCCAATTTATTTTTAAATGATAAAAACGAACCTGCCTCCACCACTTCACCAGACTGCTCTCTGGTTGTGGTAGGATGATTCAGTTGCCTGATAACAGCCGGGAAGAAACTGTACCTGAATCTGGTGGTGTGCTTTCTGTGTCGCGAGGAAAGATGATATACGGGAAATATTTCCACACCTTCCAAAACTAGGACGCACACTTGTACAATCACCATTAAAAAAATTCATGCAAGTATTTATTTTACCACAGAGTGCTTGCAACGTGCAATTCCATTCCTCAAAGAAATAGCGTGAATGGGAAATTGGCCATGGAGAGGAATGGAAGAGAATGTTGCAGAGTGCGAGTTTATTTCTTCATTGTCACGTGTAGCGAGCGAGGTACAGTGAAAAGCTTTTGCTCGCATCCCATCTCGTCAAAGAAAAGATGTCAAATACTGGAGTAACTCAGCGGGTCAGGCAGCATCCTTGGAGAACATGGATAGGTGACTTTTCGGGTCGGGACCTTATATCAGACTGATTGCAGGGATAGGGGGAACCATAGAAACATAGACAACAGGTGCAGGATTCAAGAGAGAGTTAGATATAGTTCTTAGGACTAACAGAATCAAGGGATATGGGGAAGAAAGCAGGAACGGGGTTCTGATTCTACGTTTTTATGTTTCTAGAATATAGATGGAGGGTGAAGGAGGGTTAAGTGATTAATTCATTCATATTTGTCTGATTCTTGATAAATACTGGATAGGTTCCTTTTCCTGGAGTGTATTCTACCCTTGACTTGTGTCATGGGATTTGCTACCTAGGAAGGTTTTAATGTTGAAACTAAATGCTAGAGGAAATAGGTGCAGGGGTAGGCCATTCGGCCCTTCGAGCCAGCACTGCCATTCAAAATGATCATGCCTGATCATCCAAAATCAATACCCCGTTCTTGCTTTTTCCCCCATATCCCTTGATTCCTTTAGCCCTAAGAGCTAAATCTAACTCTCTCTTGAAAACATCCAGTGAATTGGCCTCCACTGCCTTCTGTGGTACAGAATTCCACAGATTCACAACTCTCTGGGGGAAAAAGTTTTTCCTCATTTCAGTCCTAAATGGCCTACCCCTTATTCTTAAGGCGCACCTTGGTACCCCTTGATCCCACGTGAAACTGGCGGCACGGTGGCGCAGAGGTAGAGTTTCTGCCCTACACAGACCCAGGTTCGATCCCGATTACGGGTGCTGTCTGTACGGAGTTTGTACGTTCTCCCCCTTGACCTGCGTGGGGTTTTCTCCGGGATCTTCGGTTTCCTTCCACACTCCAAAGACGTACAGGTTTGTAGGGTTAATTGGCTTGGCATGAATGCAAACATTGTCCCTAGTGTGTGTAGGATAGCGTTAGTGTGCGGAGATTGCCGGCCGGTGCAGACTCGGTGGGCCGAAGGGTCTGTTTCCCTCTAAAATAAACTGTAAAAACAAAACTAAAACATCTGCCGGGTTGCGGCGTTTACTGACCATGGGGCTGCTGAAGGCAGTGTGCTTTGACAGGATGCTGGCCCTCTTCGCCTCTGCTCTACTGCCGGTCCGACGGTGGGACTTGGTGCTTTGGGTTCTGTGGCCAACCTTGGCACTCTGGTGGCTGGATGTGCTGTCGCATCTTGGTATTGTTTCCGATTTGGACATACATTCCTCATCCTCCGAGTCAAGGTCTTGGTACATGGCCAACCTCTTCGCTATTTGTGAGGGGGGAAAAAATCTTACGTTAGCTACATATAAAACTGAAATCAAACAGCTGGAAGGGCAAATATTCCTGAATTTAATTAAAAAAAACTGCATTTTACTGTGCTAGTGAGACCACACCTGGCATATCGTGTGCAGTATTGCTCCCCTAATTTGAGGAAGGACATTCTTGCTATAGAAACATAGAAACATAGAAAATAGGTGCAGGAGTAGGCCATTCGGCCCTTCGAGCCTGCACCGCCATTCAATATGATCATGGCTGATCATCCAACTCAGTATTCTGTACCTGCCTTCTCTCCATACCCCCTGATCCCTTTAGCCACAAGGGTCACATCTAACTACCTCTTAAATATAGCCAATGAACTGGCCTCAACTACCTTCTGTGGCAGAGAATTCCAGAGATTCACCACTCTCTGTGTGAAAAATGTTTTTCTCAGCTCGGTCCTAAAAGATTTCCCCCTTATCCTTAAACTGCGACCTTGTTCTGGACTTCCCCAACATCGGGAACAATCTTCCTGCATCTAGCCTGTCCAACCCCTTAAGAATTTTGTACGTTTCTGTAAGATCCCCCCTCAATCTTCTATTGAGGGAGTGCAGCGTAGGTTTACAAGGTTAATTCCCGGGATGGCGGGACTGTCATATGCTGAGAGAATGGAGCGGCTGTGCTTGTATAGTCTGAGTTTAGAAGGATGAGAAGGGATCTTATTGAAACAGTTGTGAGTCTGTGGAATTGACTGGTGGTGCTGGCTCGAAGGGCCGAATGGCCTACTCCTGCACCTATTATCTATTGTCTATTGTCTTCCGCTCAGATTTAAAGCTTGGTTTTAATGCTTTGTCTCTGTCTTCTTCTGCAGAAGTTAATGTATCAACGCATGCCAATCTGTTCTTGTTTCATTTAAAGATTACAGCATGGAAAAAGGCCCTTCAGCCCAACAGGCCCACATCAACCATCAAGCACCCATTCACACTGGTTCCATTGGTGTTATGGTACACCAGTCATTGAAAGTGGGCATGCAGGTGCAGCAGGCAGTGAAGAAAGCGAATGGTATGTTAGCTTTCATAGCAAAAGGATTTGAGTATAGGAGCAGGGAGGTTCTACTGCAGTTGTACAGGGTCTTGGTGAGACCACACCTGGAGTATTGCGTACAGTTTTGGTCTCCAAACCTGAGGAAGGACATTATTGCCATAGAGGGAGTGCAGAGAAGGTTCACCAGACTGATTCCTGGGATGTCAGGACTGTCTTATGAAGAAAGACTGGATAGACTTGGTTTATACTCTCTAGAATTTAGGAGATTGAGAGGGAATCTTATAAAAACTTACAAAATTCTTAAGGGGTTGGACAGGCTAGATGCAGGAAGATTGCTCCCGATGTTGGGGAAGTCCAGGACAAGGGGTCACAGCTTAAGGATAAGGGGGAAATCCTTTAAAACCGAGATGAGAATAACTTTTTTCACACAGAGAGTGGTGAATCTCTGGAACTCCCTGCCACAGAGGGTAGTCAAGGCCAGTTCATTGGCTATATTTAAGAGGGAGTTAGATGTGGCCCTTGTGGCTAAGGGGATCAGAGGGTATGGAGAGAAGGCAGGTACGGGATACTGAGTTGGATGATCAGCCATGATCATATTGAATGGCGGTGCAGGCTCGAAGGGCCGAATGGCCTACTCCTGCACCTAATTTCTATGTTTCTATGTTTCTATCCCCCACTCTCCCATCCAGCCCTTACACACCAGGGGCAATTTACAGAGGCCGATTAACCTACAAATCCACGCATCTTTGTAATGTGGGAGTTAACTGGAGAACCTAGATGAACAGGGGGAACGTGCAAACTCCACGCAGATAGCACCCCAGCTCAGGATCAATCCGTGGTTTTTTTTTTAGAGATACAGTGCGGAAACAGGCCCTTCGGCCCACCGAGTGTGCACTGACTGGCGACCCCCACACATGGACACTATCCTACACACACTAGGGACAATTTACACTTATACCAAACCAATTTACATGTATATCTGTACGTCTTTGGAGTGTGGGAGGAAACCGAAGATCTCGGAGAAAACCCACGCGGTCACGGGGACAGCGTACAAACTCCGTACAGACAGCACCTATAGTCGGGATCTAACCTGTGTCTCCGGTGAGGCAAGCGCTGTAAGGCTGCAACTCTACCGATGCGCCACCGTGGCGCCAGGACTCTTGCGCTGTGAGGCAGCACTACTGCACTGTCCTGCAATATTCTTGATTATTCCATGCTACTATTTACAATGCGAACAACAACAACTCTGCCTCAGGCCTGTTACCCTATGCAGACCTACAATTTGCTGCCATGACATGGACCCGACCCACTGTTTATAGTTAATACATTTTGGAAGGAGATGCGGAGGAATCTCTTTAGTCAGAGGGTGGTGAATCTGTGGAGCCATTTGCCACAGAAGGCTATGGAGGCCTAGTCAATGGATATTTTTAAGGCGGTGATTGGCAGATTCTTGATTAGTCAGGAGGTGTGGGGAGAAGCTAGGAGAATGGGGTTGAGACGGAAAGATAGATCAGCCATCATCGAATGGCGGAGTGGGCTTGATGGGCCGAATGGCCTGATATCTGCTCTAATAACTTATGAAAAACAATGGCTTTTGGAGATCCCCACATGTTGATCCACATCGGGGAATGTGGGAAGAAATAAAATGGGATTAGTGTTGAACTTGGCAGTCAGCTCAGATTCATAGAAAGATAGAAAATAGGTGCAGGAGTAGGCCATTCGGCCCTTCAAGCCAGCACCCGCCATTCAATACCATCGCGGCTGCTCATCCACAATCTGTACCCCGTTGCTGCTTTCTCCCCATATCCCTTGATTCCGTTAGCCCTAAGAGCTATATCCCACTCTATATCAAATCAGTATGCCGATGGCTTTGAGCGCACCCTAACCCTGCGGCTCGGTGAACAGTGAGCATTGCTAATGACAACCAAATGGTCCATGTTTGGCAAAGCAGTCATCCTGCAAATGGAAGAGAGCCATGGAAAAGTACAGCGGTGCAAGGCTTCATTCAGCCCCATTGCCCGAGGCAGCTCTTGGAAAGAGATTTACAGTCAGAAGCCAAACCCCATGCTTTTTCCACAAGGCCTTGCCAAGTGTATATCCAATTCCCTTTCCACTGGGTGCGCGACTGTGCCTTGGTGCCGGTCAACTTTCACCAACCTCCCAGGCAGCGTTTCAGATCATGATGACTTAAAACGTTCCATCCAATATTTTGCCAATTGTCTCTAACCAAATGTAGCCACCACCAGGCTTGCCAGTGGAACTAGTTACTCACTAGTGACCTGTCTCAGAGAAACCTCATCATTCCATGTAATTAAAACAAAAATTTCAGATGTTGGAATTCCAAAATAAGAAGGCCTTCTATCCACTCAGTAGGCTGTGGAGGCCATCAATGGATATTTTTAAGGCAGAGATTTTTAAGGCATGACTTGAGAATTAAGGGACTGAAGTTTAGGGGTAACATGAGGGGGAACTTCTTTACTCAGAGAGTGGTAGCTGTGTGGAATGAGCTTCCAGTGAAGGTGGTGGAGGCAGGTTCGTTTTTATCATTTAAAAATAAATTGGATAGTTATATGGATGGGAAAGGAATGGAGGGTTATGGTCTGAGCGCAGGTATATGGGACTAGGAGAGATTATGTGTTCGGCACGGACTAGAAGGGTCGAGATGGCCTGTTTCCGTGCTGTAATTGTTATATGGTTATATTATATGGTAGATATATAGATTCTTGATTAGTACGGGTGTCAGGGGTTATGGGGAGAAGGCAGGAGAATGGGGTTCGGAGGGAGATATAGATCAGCCATGATTGAATGTTTAAGAAGGAACTGCAGATGCTGGAAAATCGAAGGCACACAAAAATCTGACACACAAGGTCTGAAGAAGGTTTTCGGCCCGAAACTTTGCCTATTTCCTTCGCTCCATAGATGTTGCTGCACCCGCTGAGTTTCTCCAGCATTTTTGTGAGCCATGATTGAATGGCGGAGTAGACTTGATGGGCCGAAGGGCCTAATTCTGCTCCGATCACATATAACCTTACGACCACTTGAGACCTACTTTTCTAACTGGAAACTAGATGGAACACAACCATCTTAATTTTTCGACTTCCCTTACCTGCTCTAAACTCACCCCCATAAGAACGGTCAGAAGAAGGGTTCCGACTCGAAACGTCACCCGTTCCTTCTCTCCAGAGATGCTGCCTGTCCCGCTGAGTGACTCCAGCATTTTGTGTCTATCTTCGCTGGAAACACTTAACAGGTCAGGCAGCATCTGTGGGGAAAGAGAAACAGAGCTAATGTTTCAGACTGAAATATTTCTTCAGAACCCCAGTACTGAGAAATGGCCTTTGATACAAAATACAGGTCCTGTTTCTCCATTTCAGAATGCTGCCTGACCTACTGATTGATTCCAGCTCTTTTATGTTTTTCTTTCATTACAGATCAATTCTGGAGCTTTATTATCTTGTCTCAGCGAGAGTACTTCATGGTAAAATATCCTCAACATGAAGATAGAGAATGATCACCATTCCTCCGCTCTTGAAATGAATATCCCCTTGGTTCCATCCTCCATTACCTGCCATGCTTAGCAGCCAAGCTGTTTCTACAAGTGATCCAAGAAAATAAAAACACTTCCTTTTAAATCAGTTTGATCTTGATGAGTGATGGGCAACGTTTGAAGATCCAAATAGGATTCTCCTGTTCCCAGTCCTGATGTGTCTGCTTGCATTCTTATTTTGATCTGTTGGACTCTGCCTCACCTCCAATGTTGAATACTTAAGAGCAATCCTAGTCTCACGAGTTTCGTTGCGTAATTAAAGTCTGCCGTTCCAAAATAACACTTCTAAATGACCATGTGTACCCTCTTCAAGGTTTTGACAAATAATCTTACAGTATGTCGTCCAGAATTGGACAAAATGTTCCTGCTGAGGCCAAACCTGTGGTTTATTAAGGTTTAAACTAACGTTGGAGGAACAGCATCTCATATTTCTGTTGGTCAGCTTACAACCCAGTGGTATGAATGTTGATTTCTCTAATTTCAAGTAACCTGCATTCCCGCCAACTACTAGTTCCACTGTTTGCAACCTTGTGTCCCTGTCATTAGGACATCTTCCCCAGCCAACAATGGGCCATTAGAGACCCCAGCCTTCCTGAGGTCATCTGTTGCCAGCCTTGTTTTGTTCTGGTCTTTTCTTGCCTCCAGTCACCAACCCCACCCCATCTATCTTTCTGTCTGAAGAAGGGTTCCGACTCAAACCGTCACCACCTATTCCTTCTCTCCAGAAGGGTTTCGGCCCGAAACGTTGCCTATTTCCTTCGCTCCATAGATGCTGCTGCACCCGCTGAGTTTCTCCAGCATTTTTGTGTACCTTCTATTTTCCAGCATCTGCAGTTCCTTCTTAAACAGTGCTGCCTGACCCACTGAGTTACTCCAAGATCCTTGGAATAAATCAGCATCTGCAGTTCCTTCCTACACCCGAGATTTTGTACTCATGGCTGCTACTAAAACACTAACATGGACACACTAGGTGTTAATAACCTGCCCTGCCATTACTTAGCGAGCTCGGCACTGGGCTTCCAGTATATCTTTCCCACACTACTACATTCCGCGTGACCTTGTGGGTCCTCACGGATGCAAGTCTTGGGAATTAATGGTGCTTTTGTTGACAATATTATTTCTCTTCAGGCTTATCTCTGTCGCAGGAGACTTCAACCTTGTTGCTCTTCTCTTCCCTATCTGGCTCCACCAGGTCCCAATGAGCAGGCCAAAGCAAGGGAATGATGAAATGTAAGTCATTCTGGCTTGTACTGGACAAGAGAACGTATATCACATTTATGAAATGCTGAAGAATCCAAGTTTCAAACATGATCATCTATTTCTGAACCTTGTCACGTTCAGGAAAATCTTTCCCTGCAGATAATGTACCGAAAACGGACCACCTGCCACTCGACAAGTAATTTCATAGACGTCTAATAATTTAACGTGAAAATATCCTTTACAAATTACACCAATTTAGGATCAAGATGATGAAAAGGTCTTCATTCAGGAGGTTATGGATGCTTGAAACTCTCTTCCCCATGGGGGTCTTGTTGAGAATATATTCAAGAATGAGTCTGTTGAATTTTAGAAGGCTATGGGAATTGAAGATACAGTATTTTATAGCATAATAGGGGTGGCACGGTGGTGCAGCGGTAGAGTTGCTTCCTTACAGCGCCAGAGACCCGGGTTTGATCCAGGCTACGGGTGCTGTCTGTCCGGAGTTTGTACGTTCTCCCCGTGACCTGCAAAGGTTTTCTCCGGGATCTCCGGTTTCCTCCCACACTCCAAAGACGTACAGGTTTGTGGGTTAATTGGCTTGGTATAATTGTAAATTGTCCCTAGTGTGTGTAGGGCAGTGCTCGTGTGCGGGGTCGCTGGTCGGCACGGACTGACTCGATGGTCCGAAGGGCCTGTTTCCACAGGGTTTCTCTAAACTAAACTAAATTTGCCTGGAATCGAAAGATGCAATAACTGGATAGGAAAACCACTATACGGTGTTGTTATTAGCTATGACCAAACTGAATGGCTGAACAGATTCGAGGATTCATCCGGTCGGTTCCTGCTTCTATTTCGCAATTTCCTGCTGGCCTTTAAGATGCGATGACATTTCCGAGCTGCTCTTTCAGCAGGTTACATTGAAACTGAAGCTTGATTGTGCTTTGATCGCAGTGTTGATTTATTTTTTGCATTTGGATTCAGCGTTGAAAATATGACCCAGTGGTCAACCAGGAAGTAATCTTCTGGTGGAAGTAATCTTAGTTTTAGTTTATTTTCGAAATACCGATTGGAAATAGGCCCTTTGGCCCACTGAGTCCACACCGACCAGAGATTCCCGCACAGTAACACCACGCTCCACACACTGGGACAATTTTACATTTATACCTCGCCAACTAATCTACAAACGTTTACGTCTTTGGAGTGTGGGGGGAACCGAAGATCTCCGAGAAAACCCACGCAGGTCACATGGAGAATGTGCAGACTCCGTACAGACAGCAACTGTAGTCAGGATCGAACCCGGGTCTCTGGAGCTTTAAGGCAGTAGCTCTAGCGCTACGCAACCCTGCCGCCCTAGTCGTGTCGGGATTCTGTAAACACTTTCCTTCACTGATGGTGGGGGGCAATACTCTTCGTCAATGAGGCTCCACATAAAACGCTCGCTTCATGATATCGATAATGGTGATGGCAATTTAGAGTTGTGGTAGAGTTGCTGCTGCCTTACATTGCCAGAGACCCGGGTTCGATCCTGTCTACGGGTGCTTGTCAATACAGCGTTTGGACGTTCTCCCCGTGACCTGCGTGGGTTTTCTCCGAGAACAACGGTTTCCTCCCACACTCCAAAGATGTGCAGGTTTGTAGGTTAATTGGCTTGGTATGAATGTAAAAGTCATCTCTAGTTTGTGCAGGGTAAGTGTTAATGTGCGGGGATCACTGTTCGGCGTGGACTCGGTGGGCCGAAGGGCCTGTTTCCGCGCTGCATCTCTAAACTAAACTAAGCTGAACAATGAGTTTTATAGTGTAAAGGGCCTGTCTCACTTGGACGTTATTTGTGCGTCAATTACGCGGCATCATTTACGCATCACGACACACGACGCAACATCATTTACGCGTCACGCGCGTGTCGTGAGGCGCACGTGACGTGCATTACATGCACATGGCGCGTGGTGAGACGTAGGCTGCGCGCGGTGCCTCAGGATTTTAGGGGTTCACTAAATCTTCGCGCCACCTGCGTGACTCACAATTGACGCCCAAGTGCGACAGGCCCTTAACACACCTGGATGGACATCTTAACTCAGCGGCTGTGAAGAATTAGAACTAGCTGGTGTGCTGCCCTAAGAAACCGTAACCTGAATACAATGATTTATGTAAAAGGGAAGTTCAATATAATAGATCCAAATCAAGACAAATTGAAAAATACAACAATAGAAAAATACAAGTCGATTAATTTGTTGCCTGACCCGACCCGCTGAGTTGCTCCAGCACCTTGTGTCTATCTTTGGTACCTATCAGAGAACCCTTTGATTGAGGTACACAAAATTGCTGGGGAAACTCAGCGGGTGCAGCAGCATCTATGGAGCGAAGGAAATAGGCGACGTTTCGGGCCGAAACCCTTGATTGAGGTAATCTGTTGCTGGATATGATTTGTCTTGGATTTATCTTGCTTCCAGGTTCCATCACCCTCCCCCCCCCCCCCATCCCCTCCCCTCCCCTCCCCTCAATCAGTCTGAAGAAGGGTCCCGACCTGAAACGTCACCTATCCATTTTCTCCAGAGATGCTGCCTGATCCGTTGAGTTACTCCAGCACTTTATGTCTACCTTGAAGATTAATTAGTTGCCTATGTGGTTCGTTAGCAATTATTTCCACTCCCGAATGACAGGAGAGTCAGAATAGACGGCTGATGTCTGGTTTTGAAAGTGCAACGATGTCTCAACGTTCTTGCAACAGTTTGAACTGTGAGTGGCATCAGCCAAATGTGATCCCGTCTATAATGGATAGCCATTCAGAGGACACACCAACAGAAAGCAGATGGGAACTGTAGCTTTAATTATAGATCCCTCTTACTCACTTAGTGACACTGTTGTTATTTACAGCCAATGCCAAACAGAGCAGGAAGCAAAGACTGGACCCTCGATCTTAGTTGACTTTAGTGTAGTTCAGACATACAGCACGGAAACAGGCCCTCTCGCCCACGCCGACCAGCGATCTCCGTACGCTAGCACTATCCTACACACGGGGGACAATTTACAATCTTTATCGAAGCCAATTAACCTCCAAACCTGTCTGATGAAGGGTTTTGGCCCGAAACGTTGCCTATTTCCTTCGTTCCATAGATGCTGCCTCATCCGCTGAGTTTCTCCAGCACTTTTGTCAACCTACAAACCTGTACGTCTTTGGAGTGTGGGAGGAAACCGGAGCGCCCGTGGCAAACCCACGCAGTCACAAAGAGAATGTACAAACTGCGCACAGATAGCGCCCGTCGTCAAGATCGAACCTACGGTCTCTGGGGCTGTAAAGCAGCAACTCTACTGCTACGCCACTGTGCAGACCAAGTAATAGTGAGGAGGAATATAGACCCTTCTATTACTCTGCACAGTTTGTAGAGTCCGTGTGTAGAGGAAAATACAAGGACAGCATATTCTCCACGTTACAATATATGCATGTAGACAATATATATATATATGTTTGTGTGTGTGTATGTGACTATGTATGTATGTATATATTGTATTGTACTTATTGTACTGTATGTATTGTATTGTATGTTGTATTGTACGTATATATTGTATTATAAGCTCACAAGTTCACAAGCTAGTAGAATTAGGCCATTTGGCCCATCGAGTCTACTCCGCCATTCAATCATGATCTCAGCCTCGCAATCCCATTTTCCTGCCTTCTCCCCATAACCGTTGACACCCGTTCTAATCACGAATTTGTCTATCTCTGCCTTAAAAATATCCACTGACTTGGCCTCCGCAGCCCTCTGTGGCAATGAGTTCCACAGATTAACTACCCTCTGACTAAAGAAGTTCCTCCTCACCTCCTTTCTAAAAGAGCGCCTTATAATTCTGAGGCTATGACCTCTGGTCCCAGACTCTCCCACCAGTGGAAACATCCTTTCCACATCCGCTACCTATGCCTTTCATTGTTCTGTAAGTTTCAATGAGATCCCCCCTTCAACCTTCTAAACTCCAGCGAATAGAGGCCCAGTGCTGTCAAAAGCTCATCATATGCTAACCCACTCATTCCTGAAATCATTCTCGTAAACCATCTCTGGACCCTCTCCAGAGCCAGCACTTCCTTCCTCAGATAAGGGGCCCAAATTTGCCCACAGTACTCCAAATGCGGCCTGACCAGCGGCTTATAGAGCCTCAGCATTACATTCTTGTTTTTGTATTCTAGCCCTCTTGAAATAAATTTCAAATAAATTAGTTTGCTTTCTTAACTATAGCGGATAAAAACAGACTGGACAAACTAATCAGGAAGGCCGGCTCAGTGGTCGGGGCTGAGCAACGAACGGTCCAGCAGGTGGCAGAGGCCAGAACTCTAAATAAACTAGGTTCTATAATGACAAACCCCACTCACCCACTCCATGCCCTGAAGGTGATCAAGAGCAGCATCTTCAGTCAGAGGCTGATTGCACCAATGTGCAAAACGGAGAGATACAGGAAGTCCTGTTTACCAGCTGCTATAAGACTTTATAATGAGCATAAATAACTGCACTTTTTTTTTTTAAATTAATTGTATTTTAACTTGTATTTTAACGTATTTTAACTTGTTATGTATGAAAGCGTGGTGTTATGTTTGTCTTGAAGCTGTCGTGGCACTGTAATTTCCTGAAAAGGATTATTAAAGGAATAATCAATCAATCAATAACTACTGATTCGACTTGCTGATTAACTTTTTGGGAATCCTGCACCCGCACTCCCAAGTCCCTTTGCACCTCCGATTTCTGGATTCTCTCCCCATTTAGAATATAGTCTATGCCTTATAGAGCCTCATCATTACATCCCTTTTTGTATACAAGCCCTCTTGATATAAATGCTAGCAGTGAATTTGCCTTCCTTACTACCGATTGTACTTATACAATATATACATTGCAATATTATATATATATATATATATATATATATATCTCTGAGTAAAGACATTCTTGCCCCTAATCTGAGGAAAGACATTCTTGCCCTAATCTGAGGAAAGACATTCTTGCCCCTAATCTGAGGAAAGACATTCTTGCCCTAATCTGAGGAAAGACATTCTTGCCATAGAGGGAGTACAGAGAAGGTTCACCAGACTGATTCCTGGGATGTCAGGACTTTCATATGAAGAAAGACTGGATAGACTCGGCTTGTACTCACTAGAATTTAGAAGATTGAGGGGGGATCTTATAGAAACGTACAAAATTCTTAAGGGGTTGGACAGGCTAGATGCAGGAAGATTATTCCCGATGTTGGGGAAGTCCAGAACAAGGGGTCACAGTTTAAGGATAAGGGGGAAGTCTTTTAGGACCGAGATGAGAAAATCATTTTTTATACAGAGAGTGGTGAATCTCTGGAATTCTCTGCCCCAGAAGGTAGTTGAGGCCAGTTCATTGGCTATATTTAAGAGGGAGTTGGATGTGGCCCTTGTGGCTAAAGGGATCAGGGGGTATGGAGAGAAGGCAGGTACATGATACTGAGTTGGATGATCAGCCATGATCATATTGAATGGCGGTGCAGGCTCGAAGGGCCGAATGGCCTACTCCTGCACCTGTTTTCTATGTTTCTATACATATATATTGTTATACAAGGACTGATTCCTTTACGTTTCATCTTGCCCAGACAGATTACTGTTGATGCCTGACTTACCATTGGCATCGTGTGAGTACTCGACTCCCGCCACTGTGCATCGTCGGAACACCATCTTATTTTCCGTCAGTGTTCCAGTTTTGTCAGAGAATATATACTGTATTTGCCCCAGATCCTCCGTGATGTTCAGCGCCCGGCACTGCAGATGGGAGTCGGTCTCCTCGTCGTACAGGTCGACGTCTTGATGGATGAAAAATACTTGGCAAATCTTGATAATCTCAATGGAAACGTACAGTGAAATTGGAATCAGCACCTGTGTGCGTGAAGAAAATACAACGTCACAAAGATGACAACGGCGGCGGTACTTAAACTATCACCTGCCAAGTGCAGACGCGTCCCGACTTACGCAACAGGCGACTTGCATATGCTCGCAATTAGGTCAATAAGTCTGTACTCTCGTCCTCAGTACAACCAGTTAGAAATTTCCACAGCACTGTACGATCACTCAAGTTTACCGCGGAAACAAAGCCTGCAATAGTGGCGTAGCTTACCCAGGTTTACAAGAATGATCCCAGGAATGAGTAGGTTAACTTATGATGAGCGCTTGTCGGCACTGGGCCTGTACTCGCTGGAGTTTAGAAGAATGAGGGGGGGAACCTCATTGAAACATACGGAATAGTGAAAGGCTTGGATAGAGTGGATGTGGAGAGGGTGTTTCCACCACTGGGAGAGTCTAGGACTAGAGGTCATGGAATGAGAATTAAAGGACGTTCTTTTAGGAAGGAGATGGGGAGATATTTCTTTAGTCAGAGGGTGGTGAACCTGTGGAATTCATTGCCACAGAAGGCTGTGGAGGCTGTCAATAGATATTTTTAAGGCATAGATATATCCTTGATCAGTACGGGTGTCAGAGATACAGTAGATAACTGTAATTAGTGGTGTTATGGGGAGAAGGCAGGAGAATGGAGTTAGGAGGAAGGGATAGATCAGCCATGGTTGAATGGCGTAGTAGACTTGATGGGCCGAATGGCCTAATTCTGCTCCTATCACATATGAACGTATTTCATCTGAATTACCTGAAGTACTATTATCATCGTAAAGAACAAATATAATCCAGACAATGCAGGGGATAAGGACGTGCCATCAGCACTGAGGACGTCAAATACTGGCCGCTGATCTCCGTATCCGGCCACCCACAGACCATGACCTGTGTATTGTAAGAAAGAATATGACGTTAAGAAGCACACCCAACAAGGGCAGTCACGGTGGCGCAGCGGTAGAGTTGCTGCCTTATAGCGAATGCAGCGTCGGAGACCCGGGTTCGATCCCGACTACGGGTGATGTCTGTATGGAGTTTGTACGTTCTCCCCGTGACCTGCGTGGGTTTACTCCGAGATCTTCGGTTTCCTGCCACACTCCAAAGACGTACAGGTATGAAGGTTAATTGGCTTGGTCAATGTAAAGATTGGCTCTAGTGTGTATAGGATAGTGTTAATGTGCGGGGATCGCTGGTCGGCACGGACCTGGTGGGCTGAAGGGCCTGTTTCCGTGCTGTATCTCTAAAACCAAACTGAATTTAACCTGCCAGGCATAGTATTCTGGCTGGTGGATCTCACAGATCTGAGAATTGCTGTTGCAGGAGCTTGGGCCCTCTCCCCGGCAGCAGTGTGAAACTATACGAGACCGTTTGCAATTCCGGTTTTACACGGGACCCTGAAAGGGGCTTACAACATTACAGGCATTGCTATTTAGCAATGCCACGTTACATCATTTTCCAAGGGAAACCACCGCAGTCTGGATTCTCGTCTGACCACCCCCCATCACAAATTGTGCTCAGTGTGAATGAGCTATTGCCCACCTCAGCAGCAATGTATTGACGCAGGTTTTGGTCCAATGCCCACTGTGGGATTATAGAGTCATGCAGCCGAGAAACATGCTCTGCATCTCAACTCATCTATGCCAAGCAAGATGCCCATCAAACCTAGTCCCAGTTTCCTATATTTGTCCCATTTTCTCCAAATCTTCCCCATTCATGTATCATGTATCACGGCCTAAAATGGCCGTGGGACTTATCATCACCCGCCTGGGGCTTGGACATCGGGAGAGACATGGCGAGCAGGGGAGAGAAAAGACTTTGCCTTCCATCACAGTGGGTTCACTGTGATGGATGTTTGTGTGAATTTAATTGTGTGTATGTCTGTAGGACATTGTCTTTGTTTGTATGGCTGTGTAAACGAAATTTCGATTGAGTCTCACTGAGGCTCAAATGACAATAAATTTGTATTGTATTGTATTGTATTGTATCTGTACAGATGTCAATAGACAATAGGTGCAGGAGTAGGCCATTCGGCCCTTTGAGCCAGCACTGCCAATCAATGTGATCATGGCTGATCAATGTGATCATGGCTGTCTTTTAAGTTTAAGAGGTAACTTTTTCACTCACAGGATAGTCCGTATCTGGAATGAGCTGCCAAAGGAAGCTATAGATGCAGATACAATTATAACTTGAAAAGACATTTGGACGGGGCCTTGACCAGAAACATCACCTATTCCTTTTCTCCAGAGATGCTATCTGACCCGCTGAGTTACTCCAGCTTTCTGTGTCTATCATTTGAACGGACATATGGATAAGAAAGGTTTAGTGGGCTACGGGACCAGAGGAAGGAAATGGGATTCACCCAGTATGCAATCTTGGTTGGCATGGGCAATGTGGGCTGAAGGGCCTGTTTCTGTGCTGTATCTCTATATGACTCTAAATGTTGTTTTGTACCTGCATCCTCTGGCAAATTGTTTCATAAAACCACCACCACCTCTATGTAAAACAAAAAACCCACAGGTTCCTATTAAACTGTTCCCATCTCACCCTTAAGCTTATGCCCTCTGAGTCTTGATTCCCCAACTCTGGGAGAGAGAGTGTCCGCATTCACCAGATGTATGCCACTCATGATTTTATACACCTCCATTAGATCACCCCCAGTCTCCTATGCTCCAGAGAATAAAATGACGGCATCATTGATGGTGTAATAATTGGTCACTGTGCAGTTAGCCAACAGCCTTTTTGGTGATCATATTTTAGGAAAGGATATATCGTCTACCCATCCCCTCTTTCTTCTGAGTCAATAGACAATAGGTGCAAGGAGTAGGCCATTCGGCCCTTCGAGCCAACACCACCATTCAATGTGATTACGGCTGATCATCCCCAATCAGTACCCCGTTCCTGCCTTCTCCCCATATCCCCTGACTCGGCTATCTTTAAGAGCCCTATCTAGCTCTCTCTTGAAAGTATCCAGAGAACCGGCATCCACCGCCCTCTGAGGCAGAGAATTCCACAGACTCACAACTCTCTGTAAGAAAAAGTGTTTCCTCGTCTCCGTTCTAAATGGCTTTCCCCTTATTCTTAAACTGTGGCCCCTGGTTCTGGACTCCCCCAACATCGGGAACATGTTTCCTGCCTCTAGCATGTCCAAATCCTTAACAATCATATGGCTCAATAAGATGCCCTCTCATCCTTCTAAACTCCAGAGTGTACAAGCCCAGCTGCTCCATTCTCCAGTCAGGATTCCAGCGCAAGTACTTGCTGGGGTAAGACGTATGAAAATATGAAAATACGTTTGTATAATTGGTCGGGTTGCTGCTGCAGACCCAAGTTTGATCATGGCAACAGATGCCGTCCATACGGAGTTTGCGCATTCTCCATGTGACCTGCATGGGTTTTCTCCAGGTGCTCTGGTTTCCTCCTACACTCCAAAAGTGTGTAGGTTTGTAGGTTAATTGGCTTGGTATAAGTGCAAATTGTCCCTAGTGTGTGCAGGATTGTGTTAATGTGCGGGGATCGCTGGTCAGCGAGGACTCGGTGGGCCGAAGTGCCGGTTTCGGCACTGTATCTCTAAACTAAACTAAAGAAATATAGGAAATACCTCATCCTTGCCTCTGGAACTGTTACTCCCTGCTTATATTCTCTTGGGGGTCAGAGTATATTACTCTAAATCAACTTACCAATGGCTGAGAAAAGACACATCACGACAAGGATGATAACACACCAGAAGACATCTACATTCATCTGTCTCTCCAGCTTGCTGCGCTTGTAACGGGGACCATTGTTGTTTAGCATGGCTTTAGTCTCATGGCCTGGAGGAGGAGGAGGAAAATAGTTGAGGAAGGAGGTTACTGGCCTGGCAAGAGACTTGAGCAAAGCTTGGAATAAAGCGGATGAAAGGTCATGCTCCAAATGTGCAAAACACTAGTCGGGCTACAGCTGGATCTCTGCATAAGATTATGATCGTCGCATAGTAGATAGACATGGCAGCACAGTGTGAGCGCAGAGAAAAAACTGGAGAAATATAGATATGCACTCTGATCCTCCCATTTGCTCTATCTATCGCACCATAGTTTGACTTGATTGTATCTAGGTATAGTAATATCTGATCTACTGGATTGTTTTTCACAATGTTCTGGGCCTAAACTGGCTGATGAAACATGATGTAGTTAAAACCTGATGAATGTTAGCATTCATAGCAAAAGGATTTGAGTATAGGAGCAGGGAGGTTCTACTGCAGTTGTACAGGGTCTTGGTGAGACCACACCTGGAGTATTGCGTACAGTTTTGGTCTCCTAACCTGAGGAAAGACATTCTTGCCACAGAGGGAGTACAGAGAAGGTTCACCAGACTGATTCCTGGGATGTCAGGACTTTCATATGAAGAAAGATTGGATAGACTCGGCTTGTACTCGCTAGAATTTAGAAGATTGAGGGGGGATTTTATAGAAACTTACAAAATTCTTAAGGGGTTGGACAGGCTAGATGCAGGAAGAATGTTCCCGATGTTGGGGAAGTCCAGAACAAGGGGTCACAGTTTAAGGATAAGGAATTTTTCACACAGAGAGTGGTGAATCTGTGGAATTCTCTGCCACAGAAGGTAGTTGAGGCCAGTTTGTTGGCTATATTTAAGAGGGAGTTAGATGTGGCCCTTGTGGCTAAAGAGATCAGGGAGTATGGAGAGAAGGCAGGTACAGGATACTGAAGAAAGGACAAAGGAGGAGGAGGAGCCCGAAGGCTGAGGGATGGGAGGAGATACCCGCTGAGTTCCTCCAGCATTTTTGTGTACCTAGCATCTATGGAGGGAATGGGCAGACAACGTGTTACATTGGGATCCTTTCTCAGACTGATCTTTCTGAAGAGCATCAGTCTGAAGAAGGGTCCTGATCCGAAACATCATCTGTCCATCCCATCCACAGATGATTCTTGACCTGCTGAGTTCCTCCAGCATTTTATTGTTTTGCTCAAGATTCGAGCAGCTGTATTTTTTTGTGTGTCACCATGATTTCTGAAGTCGGAAAACCAAATGTCCAACGAGACAAGTTTAAAGAAACTTTATTCTGAGTTTCAGAGCAGCAAGAAGTTTTGTGGAAACTGCAGAATTATCACCAAGAGGTAGAGAGACATGCAGTAATAAGTTCAAAATTCACTGCTACCCATATTACTAAAATAGCAAATGGAACATGCACATACCACCATCATACGTGTGAGAGATGTGGTGCTGATTAATATGACCTCATTACAGCAATTATTTCAAAACATGACCTGGGGGTGAGAATATGAGATGGGGAGGGATGAGGAAGTTCATAAAATGATGGAGAATAAATTTAAAAGGCAGCGAGAGAAAAACAAAGAAATGGAAAGAGTAAAGAGAAAGTGAAGGGAGAAAGAAAACATAGAAAATAGATGCAGGAGTAGGCCATTCGGCCCTTCGAGCCTGCACCGCCATTCACTATGATCATGGCTGATCACTGAAAGAGATGTATATAACACGAGTCGGAGATTTTAATTATGAAGAAGGGTTTCGACCCGAAACGTCACCCATTTCTTCTCTCCATAGATTTTGCCTGTCCCACTGAATTACTCCAGCTTTTTGTGTTATAGAGCGTTTTATTGAGCTGCCACAAAGCAGACAATGTGTCACAAACAAATTGTCAGCATAACAATTGTGGTGAATCTGTGGAATTAATTGTCACAGGAGGCTGTGGAGGCAAAGTTAGTGGATATATTTAAGGCAGAGATAAATAGATTCTTGATTAGTACGGGTGATTTGGCCTTCCATCACAGCGATGTGATGGATGTTTATGTAAATTATGTTGTGTCTTGGGTCTATTTGTTTGTAATGTATGGCTGCAGAAACGGCATTTCGTTTGGACCTCAAGGGGTCCAAATGACAATAAATTGAATTGTATTGTATGTATTGTATTGTATTGTATTGTGACAGATGTTATGGGGAGAAGGCAGGATAATGTGGTTTGGAGGGAGAGCCGTGATTGAATGGTGGAGTAGATTTGATGGGCTGAATGGCCTAATTCTACTCCTATCACTTATGGTCTTTTGATAACCCATTGCTGAGATCCAGATCAACTATGACGCATGGCATAAGATTCGTTATAATGAAGAACTATATTCATATTGTATCAGCATTACAAGCCAACTCCTCAAATCAATGCTGGCACGCAAAGTAAAAGGAAAATATTTCCTCGTGGTTCTAGGTCCATTCGTATCCACTTTGAGTATTGACATCAAATTAAGACTTTTCACATAAACAAATCAATCTGAATTTAGTAGAAGTCAATTAGTAGTCAGCACAATAGTCACATTTTAAACCAGTTCTGAAGATAGCCTGATTTTAATCCGGGATTTGGCTGGAGAATGGCTTCTGATTATCAGTACATCATAATTACATTTGTTGGTGGTTGTGGCTCTATTTACAAAGGGCACAGAACAGAATTTTAGTCAGAGGTTAATGAATCTGTTGAATTCAGATATTTTTAAGGCAGAGATACAGTAGATAACCGTAATTAGTGGTGTTATGGGGAGAAGGCAGGAGGATGGGGTTAGGAGGGAGGGATAGATCAGCCATGATCGAATGGCGGAGTAGACTTGATGGGCCGAATGGTCTAATTCTGCTCCTAGAACTCATGAGCATAAAGGAAGCAGTCTGCCAACCGGCATCCAGTGTGACCAGGTGGCTTTGGCACCTCGTTCACCAGTTGTGTTTCAGCCACAAATGACAAATTTCATACTTTTGTCTTATTACCAAATTGTAATAAGATGGTAATTTTGGTGCGGCACGGTGGCACAGCGGTAGAGTTGCTGCTTTACAGCACCAGAGACCTGGGTCCCATCCTGACTACGCGAGTTGCCTGTACAGAGTTTGTACATTCACCACGTAACCACATGGCTTTTCCCCCAGCGCTCTGGTTTCCTCCCACACTCCCAAAGATATACACGTTTGTTGGCAAATTTTCTTGGTACAATTGTAAATTGTCTCTAGTGTGTGTAGGATAGTGTTAGTGTACGGGGATCGCTGGTCGGTGCGGTCTCAGTGGGCTAAGGGCCTGTTTCTGCGTTGTATCTCTAAACTAAACTAAACTCAACTGCCAAAGAGTTTTGCCTTTTGGTCAGTGGTGGGAAAGAGAAGAGCAATGAGCTGGATTAGTAAAGACTCCCCTCTCAACCATTCCCAACCACAAGACAGATCACCAGAAAACATTCTTCAGTGAGATGTAACAAGAACATTCTTCAGTAAGAGGGAGTACAGAGAAGGTTCACCAGACTGATTCCTAGGATGTCAGGACTTTCATATGAAGAAAGACTGGATAGACTCGGCTTGTACTCGCCAGCATTTAGAAGATTGAGGGGGGATCTTATAGAAACTTACAAATTTCTTAAGGGGTTGGACAGGCTAGATGCAGGAAGATTGTTCCCAATGTTGGGGAAGTCCAGAATAAGGGGTCACAGTTTAAGGATAAGGGGGAAGTCTTTTAGGACCGAGATGAGAAAAACATTTTTCACACAAAGTGGTGAATCTCTGGAATTCTCTGCCACAGAAGGTAGTTGAGGCCAGTTCATTGGCTATATTTAAGAGGGAGTTAGATGTGGCCCTTGTGGCTAAAGGGATCAGGGGGTATGGAGAGAAGGCAGGGATGGGATACTGAGTTGGATGATCAGCCATGATCATATTGAATGGCGGTAAAGGCTCGAAGGGCTGAATGGCCTACTCCTGCACCTATTTTCTATGTTTCTATGTTTCTATGTCATTGGGAAGTCACAATTCCAGAAGAGTGACAATAAAAAAAAAGAAAACCTCCCAATGTCAAGCTTTCAATTGCAACATGGGGTCAAGGAAAGAGCGTTGACGTCGCGGCCCTGTTTCCACCAATATTTCCACCACTACCCACAAGAAGCGCAAGACTCCATTGTATGCAGATGCCGAGAAGCGTGTTCAGCTCTGGCTGAACAATTTCTAATCTTGTGATGTGGACTCGATAAGATGAATTGCAATGTAACCGGCACAGTGATGCAGCCAGTAGAACTGCTGCCTCAAACTACCAGAGATCCAGGTTCGATCCTGACTCTGCATGGAGTTTGCATGTTCTCGCCATGACCTACATGGGTTTTCTCCAGGTGCTCCTGTTTCCCCCCACACTCCAAAGACGTACAGGTTTGTAGGAAAAATGACTTGGTAAAATTTTAACTTGTCCCTGGTATGTGTAGGATAGCGTTAGTGTGCGGGGATCGCCTGTCGGCATGGACTCGGTAGGTTGAAGGGCCAGTTTCTGTGCTGTATCTCTAAACTAAACTAAACTTTCAAGAAATGTATTAACAACCTTTTGGTAGTTTTAAGAGCAGCAGCAGGAAATGGTGTATTTGAACGAGGAATGTGAGAATAGAGATATCACAAGATCTAACTTTATCCTACAGATCGTATTGAACTGTGCTTCTGAAATCCAGGTTTATTGATTACAATGAAACCAAATCCCAGAAGAGGACGCCAGTGAGTGTAAGTTGTTATATAGCAGTCAGAAGAAGGGTTTTGACCCGAAACAGATCAGTCCGAAGAAGGGTCTTGACCTGGAACAGATCAGTCTGAAGAAGGGTCTCGAACCGAAATGTCACTCATTCCTTCTCTCCAGAGATGCTGCCTGTTCCGCTGAGTTACTGATGTTGGGAAGTTCCAAAGTCGCAAGAGGTTCAACCAGGGGTCCAATCGCCCGCGCGGGGAGCTGAGATCCCCCCGATGCGAGAGCTTGATCGCCCCGATGCGGAGGGCCCGACCGCTGACTACGGGGGCCAAGATCGTTCCGTCAACGGAAGGCTCGAACAAAGAAGGGAAGAGATTGAACTTTTTGCTCGCCTTCCATCACAGTGAGGAATGTGGAGGAGTCACTGTGGTGGATGTTTATGTTAAAATGTATTTTTTGTGTCTTGTTGCCTTTTATTGATATGACTGTATGTCAAATTCCTCATATTGAATTTGACTGTATATCAAATTCCTCGTGTGTTGCAAAACATAATTGGCTAATAAAGTATGATTATGCTGATGATTATTATGACTACTCCAGCATTTTGTATCTATCTTTGGTTTAAACCAGCATCTGTAGTTCCTTGCTACACGCCATTATATATGGCATGTTTAACACACATTATCAAAGGCATAGATGTGGTCCCATCACAAGACAATGCTCCTGTGAAAAGACATACACTTGTATGTATGTACCTGCATAGATCGCAATGCCCACAACCTCTTCTGTGTTTCTAATGGTGCATCCACGAAGTAAGAGATTGTCTTTAGAAAGTCCAGCTTTCTTCTCATTTTTGTATATTCTGTAACAAGAGGAAATTTGGGTTAATCAAAACTTTGCTTTTACACAGGCTTTGCAGTCCCTTTACAAGCTCAGTTGTCCTATAATTATGCCTGGTTGATGATCCTTTGAACCCGTTGTACTTACTTATTTGTACTGCATTCGAACAGCAACTGGTAACATGCTTAGTTTACTATGTAGCCTGTTTAGTTTATTGATTAGCACGGGTGTCAGGGGTTATGGGGAGAAGGCAGGAGAATGAGGTTAGGAAGGAGAGATAGATCAGCTATGACTGAATGGCGGAGTAGACTTGATGGGCTGATGGGCCTAATTCTGCTCCTATCACTTATGGACTTACTTATGCACTTGGTTTGTCATCCATTCAATGACGGTCAGAGGTTGCTAGATAGAGTCATGCAGCTCAGGAACAGGTCCTTTGGTCCAACTTTCCCCAGCTGTCCAAGGTGTCCCAGCTACACTAGTCCCACCTAGTTTAGTTTAGTGTTGGCACCTCCTTTGTTAGCGATAAGTCGACAACCTGATGAAGGTTTTAAGGCTCAGTGATAACATATATCTGACAAAGGAATGGTCCGCATGGGCTAACATCACCAATTTGCAGTTACAGAGCACCTTTCAATTAGCAAAATGTCGCAGGTCTTCTCAAGGGAGAGTCATCAACCAACCTTTAACACAAAGCACACTCCATGCTCTCACCTCTCCCTAATTCTCCACCTCCTCTAGTAATCCATTGAAATGTGAATATGCTTCCATTTCTGGCCTCTTGAATATCCCTGGTTTTAACGGTTCCTCTGTTGGCATCTATGCCTCCATTTACCTAGTCTAACTGCGAAGCTCTCACCATTAATTGTCAGATCCAAGATGTGTACTGGTCACAGAAGTGGATCTGCAATCACACATTACAATCGCTCCACACTTTTAAATCTCTACTCCAACAGCAACATTTCTTACTTTAACTATGATCCTTGGTTATTTACTAGCTTTATCTTGCACTAAATGTTCTTCCCTTATTACGTTTCTGCACTCTGTGAATGGCTCGATTGTAATCATGTATTGCCTTTCCGCTGACCGGGATACAAGAACGGAACTCACTATCAAAACGTGGAGGGGACGGGGGACACAATTTTTTGGTGGCCGCGCGCGCATGCGCACACTCACACACACACGCGCGCGCGAGGCTTCGGAGGCTCAATCCAGCGCTAAATGCAGCTCAACCGCCTGTCTCACCGGGTTAACTAACAGCCCTGTCTGGACTGACGGGAGACTAGCGCTGCTTATCTGCGCTGGCCATATTTCCCGCAAGCCCAGGCAGGTTAACCTGGCGGGGATGTCGCCCACCTCTCAAAACATGGGGAGGGACGTGTCCCCTCTGGCCCCCCCCGGGTTTTCCGCCCCTGCTGGGATAGCACGCAACAAAAGCTTTTCATTGTACCTCGGTGAAAGTGACAGTAACCCAAACTGAAACTGAACCCATGCTCCATTAGGATGCTCTGTTATAGCTGCCCCTTTGATTAAGCCACCAGTCATCTTTCTTCCCATCCACATCCTGGAATAAAAACATTATTTGATAGTGATTGTTTTATGTGCCAATAAAATATTTTACTGCGTGAAGTAAAACACCAAGTTAAGTGTTTTAGCGCCTGGATTAGAGTTTAACCAAATATATATTTTTCCTGAAGATAGACAGAAAAAGCTGGAGTAACTCAGCAGGTCGGACAGGATCACTGGAGAAAAGGAATGGGTGACATTTCGGGTCGAGACCCTTTTTCAGACCCGAAATGCGACTCGATACGTCACCCATTCCTTCTCTCCAGAGATGCTCTCGGACCCGCTGAGTTACTCCAGCTTTTTGTGTCTTTCTTTGTGTTTAAACCAGCAGCTGCAGTTCCTTCCTGAATATTGTTTTCCTGCAAATAACGTCTCTGTAGTGAGAATTAGAGGTTTGAATAGAGCTACTGGGAAATCCAGACTGAACATACAAAGATCATTTGTTCTATGAAAAATGGTGATCTAATTTTACCTCCCCCATCTTCTCGTAAAACACAATTAGTTTAATTGGACAAGCTTCTTAAAGGACAGCGTATGCAATGAAGTCATTTACCTGTTTAATTATTTGGCTACACATCGACTACAAAGGAAGTCTCCTAAGCCTCATTTGGTATAGAATTGAACTATAATGTGATTAATGAGCTACAAATTAGTTTGATGTAAATGATTTACTATTTCTATGTTTCTGTGTTTTCCTTGTGCAAATATATTTTTTAGTTTAGTTTAGAAATACAGCCCGGAAACAGGCCTTCAGCCCACCGGGCCCTCGCTGACCAGCGATCCCCGCACACTAAAGGGCCTGACCCACTTGCGTGTCCTTGGCACGCAAACTACGCGAACTCGTGGTCGCGTTGAGGCGCACGGGCATCGTTTGGCCGCGCGGGGCCGGTCCCACTTAGAAGCGCGGAGGGGTATGTACTTGTGCGCGACATCGCGCGGGGCTCCGAATTTTTGTAGCGAACGAAATCTTCGCGCGCCAGCGGCCTGTCGCGGAACTGACGGCCAAAGTGGGACAGGCCCAAGACCCTGGCGCGACGTAACGTCTCACCTTCAACAGCAGCAGAAGCAGGCAAACGATTGCCGAACTCGGCCTGGGGCTCACGGCCGTTGCGGTCCGGATCTGCCCCACTTCTAATCCCAGAGCGGGGCCAAGAAAATTGAAGATAGACACAAAATGCTGGAGTAACTCAGCGGGACCGGCAGCATCTCTGGAGAGAAGCAATGGGTGACGTTTCGGGTCAAGACCTTTAGTTTCAGACTGAAGAAGAGTCTCGACACTAAACATCACCCATTGCTTCTCTCCAGAGATGCTGCCGGTCTCGCTCAGTTACTCCAGCTTTGTGTCCATCTTCAAATGATGTCACGCGCTCCAGACGGCTGTGCGTACGCATGTAATCGCGCCCGACCTTCGCGGGACCATCGCGGCTGAACGCGACCACGAGGTCGCGTAATTTGCTTGCCAAGGACACGTAAGTGGGACAGGCCCTTAACACTATCCTAAACCCACTAGGGACAGATTTTACATTTACCAAGCCAATCAACCTGTATGTTTTGGGATATTCTTAGATATAGCCCTGCAAAAGTAGGAAAAGATTGAGTCAACTAATTCTGGAACTACTGATGGTAATCACTCAGCTATAATACTGAGTTTTGACGTTTTAATTGCATGATAGACCACCAATTCTTAATCCATTCTATATTTAATCTTCACAACAAGATGCCATTATATAGACCGCCAATTCAGAATTAATTCTATAATTAAACATCACAACAATGTGTCTTTATTTCACTGTGGAGAATCCAGTCAAACTGAAAAGAAATCGTCCTTTTCGTACATGAGAATAACTTCCTGAATGACCAAAGCTTTCATGACAAGTTTATCACTTGTGAATCGCTATACGATGACAATGGAGTTTGTACCTGTATATCAAATATGAAAGAGTTCCGGATAATTAGACACGTTTCTTCAAGCTTGCCTCTTCACAAGATTATGTCATTGGGGCAGAATTAGGCCATTGTGACTACTCTGCCATTCAATCATGGCTGATCTATCTTTCCCTCTCAACCCCATCTCAACCCCATTTTCCTGCCTTCTCCCCATAATCTTTGACACCCTTACTAAGCAAGATCCTGTCAATCTCCACTTTGAGAATACCAAAGGCTTGCCCCCCCCCCGCCCCCGCCATCTCTGGCAATGAAGTCCACAGATTCACCACCCGTTGGCTCAAGAAATTCTTCCTCATCTCCTTTCTCAAGGGCCTGTCCCACTTGGGCGACCTAATCCGCGAGTTCTGCCGAGTTTGCCCTCGACTCATACTCGCAGCATGGCCGACATGAGGTCATAGGAGGTCTTTGTAACTCTCCTTCATGCTCGAGAGTGGTCTCCGCGTACTCGAGGCCTCAGCTAGGTCGCGTCGTTTATTTCAAAACGTTAAAAAATGCCCACGAGTAAAAAAAGGTCGCCATGGAAAAAATCGATACTTTTTTTACACGTAGGTTTAGACATAGTAGGTCGTAGTAGGTGGGCGTGTTAGTCGTAGGTAATCGAGGGTAGTCGAAGATAGTCGTAGATAGTCTTCATCATAGTCGAAGGGAGGTCGAAGGAGATCGAAGGAGGTCGTCTTCACTCTTCACTATTCGGTGTCCAATTTCCCTGAAGTTAAACATAGCTAGTCGTAGCTAGTCGAAGCTGGTCTTCATCATAGTCGAAGGGAGGTCGAAGGAGGTCTTCTACATAGTCGAAGGAGGTTTTCAACATGTTATTTTTTCAAACTCTTCTAAACTCGTCAATTAGGTTGCCCAAGTGGGAAAGCGCCTTAAAGGTAAATCCTTTTGGTTCTGGACTCTCCCATTGTGAGTGGAGATAGCGGTGTGGAATGAGCTTCCAGTGGACGTGGTGGAGGCAGGTTCGTTGGTATCATTTAAAAGTAAATTGGATAGGCATATGGATGAGAAGGGAATGGAGGGTTATGGTATGAGTGCAGGCAGGTGGGACTAAGGGAAAAAAAGATGTTCGGCACGGACTTGTAGGGCCGAGATGGCCTGTTTCCGTGCTGTAATTGTTATATGGTTATATGGTTATATGGAGAGGAAACCGGAGCACCCAGGGCAAAACCCACAAGCGAGTACTTGCAAACTCCACACCGACAGCACCCGGAGTCAGGATCGAACCCGGGTCTCTGGCGCTGTGAGGCAGCAACTCTACCAGTTGTGCAGCTAGTATAAAATTAAAGTGAAGGAATAAGGCAAAAGTGTCATCATTTGAATAACAATGATCAAAGAGTGATAAGAAGGGACAGAATGTACAGACGTGAAGGGAATATCGCAAAAAATATAACAATTTAAAAATCTGGATGCAAGTAGCATTTGTACCACAATAGATGAATTGATGACACGAGTTGAAATAAATTGGCATGTCTGATAGCCAATACAGATGAGTGGTTAAGATGGTGGCAGGTTGGATTGAAAGCAAATTGAGGTAAGGCAGCTCTGCTTAATGAATAGAGATGTGAAAAATGAACTTTAAATAGAAAATCACAAGGTCAAATTTGTTTAGGTAACAATGAAGGAAATAAGCCACAAGTGGGAACAGTCAATAGCTACTCTGTGACAGTAGCTACTATGTGGGAGAGATTACACGGCAAGAGATAATGGGGGATTGTAGAAAGAAGTCAGAAAAATAATCGCAACCAACTTTCACTTCCATGCTTAGGAAGGAAATGCTGATGCTGGTTTAAACCAAAGATAGAGGTCTTTAAAATGATGAGAGGGATAGACAGAGTTGACGTGGATAAGCTTTTCCCATTGAGAGTAGGGAAGATTCAAACAAGAGGACATGATTTGAGAATTAAGGGACAGAAGTTTAGGGGTAACATGAGGGGGAACTTCTTTACTCAGAGAGTGGTAGCTGTGTGGAATGAGCTTCCAGTGGAAGTGGTGGAGGCAGGTTCGATTTTATAATTTAAAAATAAATTGGATAGGTATATGGACGGGAAAGGAATGGAGGGTTATGGTCTGAGTGCAGGTAGATGGGACTAGGGGAAAATACGTGTTCGGCACAGACTTGAAGGGCCGAGATGGCCTGTTTCCGTGCTGTAATTGTTATATGGTTATATGGTTATAGACACAAAAAGCTGGAGTAAGTCAGTGAGTCAGGCAGCATCTCTGGAGAAGAAGATTAGGTGATGTTTTGGGTCGAGACCCTTCTTCAGACTTCAGAGTAACTCCAGCTTTTTGTATCTATCTTCACTTACATATGTTAGAGAACTCAAGTTCACAAATAAAAGCCTCGAGGGCGAGTTCATGGAGTCTACGTGAGATAGTTTGCTTTAAGAACAATACATATATATCATAGAACAGTACAGCACAGGAACAGGCCCTTCGGCCCACAATGTCTGTGCCGAACATAAGGCCGAGATCACCTCTTATCTGCCTGCACATCGTCCATATCAACCCATTCCCTGCATATCTATGTGCATGTTCAAAAGACTCTTAAATGTCATTATATTAGCCTTCACCACCAATCTCTGGCAGTGACAAAAATCTTGCCCTGCACTTCTCCTTTCAACTTTTCCCCTCACTTTAAAGATATGTCCTCTCGGGCTTTTTATCCTGGGATAACAATTCTGACTGTCTACCCTAAATATGTCTTGCAGGACTAGCCAAGAAATGTTTTAGATCTGATGACGGATATCGCAGCAGGGTTAATTAAAAAACGCACAGTAAAGGATTACTGGGGAAATGTGATCATAGCTTAATAGAATCTCACTTAAAGATTGCCACTGGGAAGCATAAATACACATAAAAGACAAGTGCAAAGTACAAAGCAGAGTATTCAATGTACGAAGATAGACACAAAAAGCTGGAGGAACTCAGCGGGTCAGACAGCACCTCCGGAGAACAGGGATAGGTGACGTTTCGGGTCGAGACCCTTCTTCAGACTGAGAGTCAGGGGAAAGGGAAACGAGAGATATCGACGGTTACATAGAACAAATGAATGAAATATATATACAAAAATGTAATGATGATAAAGGAAACAGGCCATTGTTAGCTGTGGGTTATGTGAGAACTAGTTACAGACAATGAGACTCAACAAGACCACTTTGAAACTAGTAATTCATTGTCTGTAACTCATTCCCACCTACCTAGCCCCCAGCGAACAATGTCCTGTTTCCTTTCTCATCTGCACTTGTTTGCTGCCTCACCGTGCCAGAGACCCGGGTTCGATCCTGACTACGGGTGCTGTCTGTACGGATTTTTCTACGTCTCCTCCCACATTCCAAAGATGTACAGGTTTGTGGGCTAATTGGCTTGGTAAAATTGTAAAATGTCCCTAGTGCTAGTGGACGGGGGACCGCTGGTCGGAGCGGACTCGGTGGGCCGAAGTAATAATAATAATAATAATGGATGGGATTTATATAGCGCCTTTCTAATACTCAAGGCGCTTTACATCGCATTATTCATTCACTCCTCAGTCACACTCGGTGGTGGTGAGCTACTTCTGTAGCCACAGCTGCCCTGGGGCAGACTGACGGAAGCGTGGCTGCCAATCTGCGCCTACGGCCCCTCCGACCACCACCAATCACTCACACACATTCACACATATTCACACACAGGCAAAGGTGGGTGAAGTGTCTTGCCCAAGGACACAACGACAGTATGCACTCCAAGCGGGATTCGAACCGGCTACCTTCCGGTTGCCAGCCGAACACTTAGCCCATTGTGCCATCTGTCGTCCCTAAAGAAGTGCCTGCTTCCGCGCTGTATCTCTAAACTAAACAAAACTCTTTTTCTTTAAATATTTTTTTTATTTTTGTTAGAACTAAGTACAATAATGTGGTACCGCAGTACCTAATACTTGTTGACATATTACATTTCATATACAACTTCTTATTTTTTAATTTAATAATAAAACAGAAATAAGGAAGATAAGAATAGAAAAGGGGAGATTGACATAGGCTAAACTAAATTCTACATAAAATAAATTAATCTCTAAAATTAGCCCCGACGCAAAATAGAATGAGAGAAAAAACTTTGATTCAGCTCCTGTGTTTGATCATTGTCCCCTGTAGAGCAGCGATGTACTTTTTAAAGAACAGTCTGTCAAGGCACCAAGGACAGTCTAAAACAGACACTGGAGCGTACATGCTGTATGGAGCCCATACACAGTCTGAAGAAAGCAAGGCAATGTAAATAAACAATGCTAACAAAATCATTCCCAACAATCACACAAGGAATTTCTTTCAGTCTAGACAATTGAAGCCACCTAACTTTCACTTTCATAACCTCTCTCTGTGCCACAGGCTGAGATCTCTAATGGCCCATAAATTATACCAGAATGGAATGATGTAGTTACAGCCACCAGAAGAGGTGTTTTAAAAATAACAGCATGGCCGGTCACAAAATGCGGGAGTAACTCATCGGGACAGACAGCCTCTCTGGACAGAAGGAATGGGTGACGTCTCGGGTCGAGACCCTTCTTCAATGCAGGAGATGTCGCTCTCTTACTTGAGAAACAAATTCATCGGGAAAGAAAAGCTTTTGATGAGGAAAATTAATCTCTAGTTAAGTAAGAAATGAGTAACATGTTTTCAAGCGAGAGTTAGATTTAGCTCTTGGGGCTAAAGGGAATCAAGGGTTATGGGGAAAAAGCAGGAATGGGGTACTGATTTTAGATGATCAGCCATGACCATATTGAATGTCGGTACTGGCTCGAAGGGCTGAATGGCCTACTCCTGCATCTATTTTTCCATGTTTCTGACATTTGATTGCAAAATCTAACGTAATCCATCTTTCAATGAGATAACTGAACATTTACTTAAGTCCAATTTTCACATCATTTACTTTAGACTTTCGTGAAGCAAGTACAGAAACAGGCCCTTCGGTCTATCGAGTCAGCGCCAACCAGTGACCACCCCGTACACTAACACCATCCTACACACTGGAGAGCAATTATACAATTTTACTGAAGCCAATTAACTTGCAAACATGGATGTCTTTGTAGTGTGGGAGGAAACCGGAGCGCCTGGAGTAAACCCACATGGTCACATGCAAACTCCGTACAGACCACACCACAGTCAGGATCAAACCCAGGTCTCTGGCGCTGTAAGTCAGCAACTCTACTGCTGCTGTGCCACACATCTTATGACAACTAAATGTCACTTTCAGAAAGCAAAAATAGGTCCAGATATAATTATGTTTGCACCAACTATGTTTGTTAAGACTCAAAATTTAGTTGTTGTCCAAGTAGCTATACCCACCGGATTTGTACAGGGGTCAGGATGAGCAATGCAAATAGAATATTTGTATAGTATAGAATAGTATAGAAATAGTATAGTATAGAATAGAATAGTATAATAGTATAGAAAACACCAGGGAACTCGCACTACGGGGACCAAATGGTTTTCTGTGCATTTCAATAGACAATAGACAATAGGTGCAGGAGTAGGCCATTCGGCCCTTCGAGCCAGCACCGCCATTCAATGTGATCATGGCTGATCATCCCCAATCAATACCCCGTTCCTGCCTTCTCCCCATATCCCCTAACTCCGCTATTTTTAAGAGCCCTATCTAGCTGTCTCTTGAAAGCATCCAGAGAACCTGCCTCCACCGCCCTCTGAGGCAGAGAATTCCACAGACTGCAACGTGCAGTCCCAATTTCCCTGCAACGTGGGAATCGAATGCTTAAAGATCAGCTACTACAGGAGGGATATTTACCACATTTACCATGCTGGGGGAGTCCAGGACCAGGGATCACAGTTTCAGAATAAGGGGTAGGCCATTTAGGACTGAGATGACGAAATACTTTTTCAGCCAGAGAGTTGCGAATCTGTGGAATTCTCTGCCACAGAAGGGAATGGAAGCCAATTCACTGGATGTATTCAAGAGAGATTTAGATTTTGCTCTTCGGGCTAACGGAATAAAGGGATATGATGAGAAAGTAGGAACAGGGTACTGATTCTGGATGATCAGCCATGTTCATATTCATAGGAGGTGCTGGCTCAATGGGGCCGAATGGCCTACTCCTGCACCTATTTCCTATGTTTCTATGAAAACATTCAAAAGGAGAATAACCGTGGATACAACATGTGTCTTAACCTGCAAAGAGAATCAAAGAGAAGTGTGGTTGAGAACTTTTTGAGGAACAACGCTGAGAGCTGAACCCTTTCGCGAACCCATTCTCTTTTGATATTTGCATGTGAAATTCCACAACTGTTACTGAACAATTAATCACTGGGCCAGTGAAGCTGGTGAAACTAATTGGAAACTTCTAAGTTACTCAGTGTGCTGAATGCAGCAAAGTAATTTTTGTTGGCATCACTGGTTTTATAATGAAACGCACTGGGCTGCAGTTCCCTAAGGCAATGTACTATTTTTAAATTTGTGTAATGTATGTGGGTGTCACTGGCAAGGCTGGCTGCCTAAAGTGCCCTTCAGAAGGTGGTGGGGAGGATCTTGAGCCACTGCTTTCTTTAAGGTTGTTCAGTAAGGAGACTTACTGCAGTGTAGGAAGTGGAGAGTTCCTGCAAGCTAAAGGGCCGCTCCCACCAGCATACGACTCCATGCGGCAAGCGCGACCTAACGTGGTTGCTTGAGCCGTACGGCCTCGCGGGGCCGGTCCCACTTCGATCGCCGGAGCCGTATGGAGATGTGCGGAGCTGGTCCTGACATTGCGCGGGGCTCCGAAAAACTGACCGTGTTCAAAAATTCCGCGCGGCAACTGCCTGCCGGCCCGCAGCCGCCTCGACGCCGTATGCACCACCTCGACAGGCGTGCGCAGCATCTCGACACAGTACGCAACGTCTTGACGCCGTACGTCACGCGCGAACTTCCCACGGACTTCACTCGAACTTCACGTCACTCACTCGACCTCCGCGCGGCCTCCACTTCCGGTTTGGTCGCGCTCGCCGCATGCAGGCGCATGCTGGTGGGACCGGCCCTGTACAGGGATCACTCGACCTCCGCGCGGCCCCCCCGCTTACGGTTTGGTCGCGCTTGCCGCATGCAGTCGCATGCTCGTGGGACAGGCCATTAACACTGCAACAATTAGTTTTTAGTTTCAAGATAAAGAGCGGAGACAAGCCCTTCGGCCCACCGAGTCCGCACCGACCAGCGATCCCCACACATTGACACTACACGACACACACGAAGGAAAATTTAACATTTACACCAACCAAATTAACCTACAAATCTGTACTTCTTTGGAGTGTGGGGGGGGGGGGAAACCGAAGATCTCTGAGAAAACCCACGCAGGTTACGGGGAGAACATACAAACTCCGTACAGACAACACCCGTAGTCAGGATCAAACACGGGTCTTTAGCGCTGCAAGGAAGTAACTCTACCGCTGTGCCACCGAGTTCCATTACCCCTTGGTAATGCATGAATGAAAGGAAATACAATTGTGGGCGGTTTTGTCTCGGATGGTGTGGCGATTGTCAAAATTGTTTGCAGCTGCGCTCACCTGGTCAGGACAGGTGGTGAACGAGAGCCTGGGTGGGGATAGGGAATGTCAGATGTGGTGTGAGGTGAGGTGGAGCAGGCAATTGTTG
This sequence comes from Amblyraja radiata, assembly GCF_010909765.2. Lineage (NCBI taxonomy): Eukaryota > Metazoa > Chordata > Chondrichthyes > Rajiformes > Rajidae > Amblyraja > Amblyraja radiata. The sequence continues at coordinate 93,483,569 of NC_045961.1, forward strand.
GCGGCAGGCAATGTGACTGAGCCTGACGGAGAGCGGGCAGGGTAGAATTGTAGGGGGTTGTTGTGAACCAGCTCAATGGTGATTTGGCCGGGTACAGTTGTAGGGCAGGGTGGTGAGCTGGAAACCGAGGGGGGGGGGGGGCGCGTGAGAGAACAATGGTTGGATGGTGGGGGCCATTGTAAGGGAGGGTGGTGCATAGAGAGGCCAAAAGGGGAGGTGGCGTTGGCCATTGCGGGGGAAGGTGGTGCGTAGGGAGACTGATGGGGAGGTGGTGGGGGCCGTTGTCTGAGAGGGTGGTGCATAGAGAGACCGATGAAGGGATGGGTGAGGGCCATTGTCTGGGAGGGTGGTGAGCGAGAGATCGATCGACAGGTGGTGGAAGGTGACTGTACACAAGGTGCAGGGAGCAAGAGACTGATGGGGAAGCAGTGGACTATGGCTGTAGGGGAGACGGCGTGTGAGAGACAGATAGAAGGTGGTGGGGGATGCTGGTATGGGAGGGCAATGAGTGCGGGAGCATTGGGGAAGCATTGATGTGGTTGTACTAGAGGGCCAGGCATGAGAGACTGATGGGGAGGAGGTGGGAGATGATTGTACAAGATGGTGGTAACAGACTGATGGAGGGGAGGAGGTGAGAGATGCCTGTACAAGATTGCGGTAAGGGCGGCACGGTGGCGCAGCGGTAGTGTTGCTGCCTTACAGCGAATGCAGCGCAAGAGACCTAGGTTCGATCCCGACTACGGGTGCTGTCTGTACGGAGTTTGTACGTTCTCACCGTGACCTCAAGATCTTCGGTTTCCTCCCACACTCCAAAGATGTACAGGTTTGTTGGTTAATCGGCTTGGTATAATTGTAAATTGTCGCTAGTTTGTGTAGGATAGTGTTAATGTGCTGGGATTGCTGGTCGGTGCGAGCTCAGCGGTCCGAAGGGCCTGTTTCGGCCCTGTATCTCTAAACTAAACTAGAAAAAAGTTTGTGTGGGAAAGAACTGCAGATGCTGGTTTAAATCGAAGATAGACACAAAATGCTGGAGTAACTCAGCGGGACTCGCTGAAGAGAAGGAATGGGCGACGCTTCTTCAGACTCTGAAGGGTCTCGACCCGAAACGTCACCCATTCCTTCACTCCAGAGATGCTGCCTGTCCCGCTGAGTTACTCCAGCATTTTGTGTCTAAAAAAAAAAGACTGAAGGAGGGTAGGTGGGAGATTGTATTCGATGGTGGTAACAGACTGATGGAGAAGCCGGGGGTGGAAGATGATTGTACAAGATGGTGATGAGGAGGAGACTGATGGAGAGGAGTGGGGGGACAGTTGTAGGGGAGGACGTCGTTGAGTGAGCGGCTGATGGATGGGTCATGGCGTGCAGTTATAAGGGAACGTAACGAGCGGGCCCGATGGAGGGCTGGCTGATGAACGACGAGGAACATCCCCGCATGCCGGTGCCAGAGCCCAGCTGGGATTTGCTGGGGTTTGGCACAAAACCTGGGTCTTCAGTTCTAATAGTTATGCAGGCAGTGCTCCAAGGTGTGGGATGTGATAGCCTAAACGAGGCAGCACCATATGGACAAACGTCTGGGAAACAGACTTTCATGAGTTCACAAGTGATAGAAGCAGAATTAAGCTATTCAACCAATCAAGTCTACTCCGCCATTCAATCATGGCTGATCTATCATCACCTCTCAACCCCATTCTCCTGCCTTCACCCCATAATCCCTGACACCTGTACTAATCAAAAATCTGCCTATTTCTGCCTTAAAAACATCCATTGACTTGGCCTCCGCAGCCTTTTGTGGCAATCAATTCCACGGATTCACCACCCTTTGACTGAAGAAATTGCTCCTCATCTCCTTCCTAAAGGAACGTCCTTTTATTCTGAAGTTATGACCTCTGGTCCCAGACTCTCCCACTAGACGAAGCATCCTCTCCACACCCACTCTATCCAGAGCTTTCACTATCGGTAAGTTTCAATGAGGCTCCCCCTCATTTTCCCCCATCTGTTCCCAAAACCTTTCCACTCAGAGGGTGAGGGTATATGGATTGAGTTACCAAAGGAGGGAGTACTATAACACCTTTTAATTTTATTTAGCGAATGCAAAGTCCTTTAGCCAAGCAGTTGCCTCTTGAACAAGCACACCGTGCGGTTGGGCTGCTGCCCCATTTGTGAAGGCTGGCCAAGCAGGGGCCTTGTCCAGTCCTGAATAGCAAAGAAGATCAAAGCCATTGATGGTGTAACGGCCCGCTTCCTCTGTGCCCAACGTGAGTCTCTTGGAGACAGATGACGTCAATGGAGTGTTGGTGGGCGAGGACTTCGATGAGGCGTCACTTGGCTGCAGAGAGGCCTTCAACATTCAGTTGTAGTATTCGGAGAGCAGGTGCAACTGCTAGGTGCTCTTGAGGCTGGTCGTTGTTGCTGCTTTCGGCTTTGGGATAATGACTAGGATTCTTTGACTTGGCTCTCAGGCGTCGTCTTGTAGAATTTAGTCTGCTGGGAGGATCATTGGCTTCCCCAGGCGAGCCTGGGTACTGACACCTTTTAAAAGACACTTGGACAGTTACGTGCAAGGAAAAGGATGAGAGGGATATGGGCCAAATGCGGCTTAATGGGACGAGCTTAGATGGAGCATCTTTGACGGCATGGATGAAATGGGCTGAATGGCCTTTCCATTGCTACAATTTTTGCCTACCAGAGGTTCTGCAGAAACAGCCATATAACGATCCGTTTTTCAAAAGTACTTATTAATAGTTAAATGTTGGCCCGGATACCCGGAATAACAATGCTGAGAGGCAGCAACTCGACTTCTGCGCCACTGTGATGCCCAATGTTCCTCAAGGGTTGTCAGTGTTGTGTAAAATAAAATACATTGGTTACAGGTTTGTAGATTCAATCTTGGATTTGTCGGCATCGGCCAATCCCACAAGGGGCTTGTCCACATTATTCAGTACATTTACCCCCAAGCTATCTTCTCTGAGAACGAACATCATTCAGTGTGTACCAATAATACTCTGCCTGTGCTTTCTCATTCAACCATTCTAATGTAAACAAATAGCGAGACAAGACCAAATACAAAGGCATAAGTTGCTCTGTTGTATAATAACTATAGGCGCAGGAAGGCCATTTCACCTTTCAGGTCAGTTTCACGGTTTATGCACAAGAAATATTGACTGCGAGCAGCATTTCCAATACAAACAGTAGTTTCATTGTCTGTAACACATTTTCACCCTGGCCCACAGCTAACAATGGCCTGTTTCCTTGATCATCATTACTTTATTTGCATATCTTTCATTAGTTTGTTCTATATCTCTCTATATCACCATCTATATCTTTCGTTTCCCTCCTCCAGACCCAGTCTGAAGAAGGGTCTCGAGATGAGAAAATCATTTTTTACACAGAGAGTCGAGATGAGAAAAACATTTTTCACACAGAGAGTGGTGAATCTGTGGAATTCTCTGCCACAGAAGGTAGTTGAGGCCACAGTTCACTGGCTATATTTAAGAGGGAGTTAGATGTGGCCCTTGTGGCTAAAGGGATCAGGGGGTATGGAGAGAAGGCAGGTACAGGATACTGAGTTGGATGATCAGCCATGATCATATTGAATGGCGGTCCAAATGGCCTACTCCTGCACCTATTTTCTATGTTTCTATGTCTATGTTTCTATGCTGTATGACTCTATGACTTCTGCCCACCAGAAGTTCTGGAGAAACAGCCATATAATGATCCATTTCAAAAGTACTGATTAGTAGATAAATGTTGGCATGGATACCAAGGACAACAAAGCTGCTCTCATTAGAAATAGGATCTTTTACGGCTACATGATAGAGTAAATGAGCTTGGTTTAATGTCAAACCAGAGCCAACCATCTCAACGTACGCCCTTTAAGTGCTGGAGGCTGCTTCAACATAAAGATCATTATCACTGATATTTTTCATCCAATGCAATTAGTATTTCATGCTACAAATATTTGGAATTAAACACTCTTCCCACTTAGCAGTTGCAAATGAAGAGGGCAACAGGCAGAGATCACTTTCACAACACACTGATGAAGAATTTTTCCCCTTTAATGGCTGGCTGCCATTTACTATTTAATTTCAGGTTTCCCGGAGTTTACCCTCTTTTCCCTGGCACACATTTACAACATACATTTAGCGGTTGAACACAATGGACGCTGAAACGCAGCGAGCGGCGCTATTAATTAACACGTTAAATAAGCTGGGTCATGAACGGAATGGCAAGAGAGACGTGTTGGTGCACTTACGAAAATTGCACAGCGCTATTGCAAATGAAAAATAAATATAAAAGCCTTAATGTTGATAAGCAGAACCCATTAGAACCTCAACGATCAACCATTCTGCACATCCCACTGTCTACACTCTGAAGTAACCTGGCTCCAGAAGACTAATGGCGTAAAATCAGCATCTGTTCTCAGGAAAACATGAAACACATGTCAGATTAATTTCAGTTAAATGTACTGACATTGCCCTTTTGACAGCACCAGGTTGCCTGGCTTGATGAAGCTGCTGTCTGAGTAAGTGTCTTTGCATAATAGACACACGGCCACAACTCTGTCTTCTGTCCTGGAGCTGGGCATAAGGGATTAGGATACAAAACCTTCAATAAAGCTACAGATGCCCTTAAAACAAAAGAGAAAACGATGAAATCATACTCAGCAGGTCAGGCAGTATCTGTGGTTAGAGAAAAAGTCTTAACATATCAAGTGTTGGCGCCTTAGGGCACAAGGGCGGCAGGGTGGCACAGCGGTAGAGTTATGCCCCTGTCCCACTTAGGAAACCTGAACGGAAACCTCTGGAGACTTTGCGCCCCACCCAAGGTTTCCGTGCGGTTCCCGGAGGTTGCAGGTGGCTGCCGGAGGTTGCAGGTGGTTGCAGGTAGTGGAAGCAGGTAGGGAGACTGACAAAAGCCTCCAGGAGTAGGCCATTCGGCCTTTCGAGCCACCACCCCTTTTTAATATGATCATGGCTGATCATCTAAAATCAGTGCCCCGTTCCTGATTTTTCCCCATATCCCTTGATTCCATTAGCCCTAAGAGCTAAATCTCTCTCTCCCTTGATAACATCCAGTGAATCGGCCTCCACTGCCTTCTGTGGCAGAGAATTCCACAGATTCACAACTCTCTGGGTGAAGAAGTTTTTCCTCATCTCAGTCCTAAATGGCCTGACCCTTATTCTTAAACTGTAATCCCTGGTTCTGGACTCCCCCAACATCGGGAACATTTTTCCTGCATCTAGCCTATCCAATCCTTTAAGAATTTTCTATGTTTCTATAAGATGCCCTCTCATCCTTCTAAATTCCAGTGAATACAAGCACAGTCACCCATTCTATCATCATATGTCAGTCCCACCATCCTGGGAATTAACCTGGTGAACCTACGCTGTACTCCCTCAATAGCAATAATGTCCTTCCTCAAATTAGAAGATCAATATTACACATAATACTCCTGGTGCAGTCTCACCAGGGCCCTGTACAACTGCAGTAGGACCTCCTTGCTCCTAAACTCAAATCCTCTCGCAACGAAGGCCAACATGCCATTAGCTTTCTTCACTGCCTGCAGAACCTGCATGCTTACTTTCAGTGACTGATGTACAAGCACACCCAGATCTCGTCTCCTGTTTTCCTAATCTGACACCATTCAGATAATAATCTGCCTTCCTGTTCTTGCCACCAAAGCGGATAACCTCACATTCATCCACCTTATACTGCATCTGCCATGCATCTGCCCACTCACCAAACCTATCCAAGTCACCCTGCAGCCTCATAGCATTCTCATCACAACTGCCACCCAGTTTTGTGTCATATGCGTCTAAATCTTCCCTCGTATAAAATATTGTAAATAACTGGGGTCCCAGCACCGAGCCTTGCGGCACCCCACTAGTCACTGCCTGCCATTCTGAAAAGGACCCATTAACCCCTACTCTTTGCTTCCAGTCTGCCAACCAGTTCTCCATCAATGTCAATACCCTATCCACAATGCCATGTGCTCTAATTTTGCACACTAATCTCTTGTGTGGGACCTTGTCAAAGGCTTTTTGAAAGTCCAGATACACCACATCCACTGGCTCTCCCTTATCCATTCTACTTGTTACATCCTCAAAAAATTCCAGACGATTAGTGAAAGATGATTTCCCCTTCATAAATCCATGCTGACTTATAACGCTATAGTTGCTGCTTTACAGCGCTTGCAGCACCAGAGACCCGGGTTCGAACCTGACTACGGGTGCTTATCTGGACGGAGCTTGTACCTTCTCCCCCGTGACCTGTGTGGGTTTTCTTTGAGATCTTTGGTTTCCTCCAACACTCCAAGGACTTACAGGTTTGTAGGTTAATTGGCTTGGTAGAACTATTTTAAAAATTGTCCCCAGTGTGTGTAGGATAGTGTTATTGTGCGGGGATCGTTGGTCAGAGCGGACTCTGTGGGTCCAAGGGTCTGTTTCCGCGCTGTATCTCTAAATTAAACTAAACCTATACTGTACGTGGCGACTCTTTGCACACTTGTGTATTGTATGCAAAACAAAGACTTTCACTGTACCAAGAACATGTGAAGTGTCAATGAATCAATGAAGGACCCATCATTCTGACAACTAGAAACTTCAGGGTCCCAACCCAAAACGTCATTTGTCCATTCCCTCCATAGATGACGCCTGACCTGCTCAGTTCTTCCATCACTTGGTGCTTTGACTTGGACACCGTATCTCTTTCCACAGACATTGCCTGCCCTGTTGAGCATTTTCAGAACTACATATTTTTAAATTCAGGATTGAGAACTGTAGTTTCCCAAATGGTAAATGAAATGAAACATTTGCTCTTCGTTTGGGCTCTTTCTGAATCTCTTCATAATACTCCAACCTTTCACCTCACCAGCTTGGAGCAGTGCATGGTAGCACCACAAAAATAAAACATAGTGAGATTGAAGTATGTGGGGTTTTAACTGGATAACACCAACAGAAAAAACATGAGTATCATGAGATGTGATTAGCCTGCGGTTGGTTAATTTGCGGCACATGCCGTACAAAATCCATGTAATTGCCACTTCAGCACCCAGCCTGTTTCAACCGCACTTTTAACAGTATTATTGGGCTGCACAGTGGTGCAGCGGTGGAGTTTCTGCCTTATGCCCCTGTCCCACTTAGGAAACCTGAACGGAACCCTCTGGAGACTTTGCGCCCCACCCAGGGATTCCGAGCGGTTCCCGGAGGTTTTTGTCAGTCTCCCTACCTGCTTCCACTACCTGCAACCTCCGGCAACCAGCTGCAACCTCCGGGAACCGCACGGAAACCTTGGGTGGGGCGCAAAGTCTCCAGAGGTTTCCGTTCAGGTTTCCTAAGTGGGACAGGGGCTTTACAGCACCAGCGACCCAGCTTCGATCCTGACTATGGGTGTTGTGTGCACGGAGTTTGTACCTTCTCCCTGTGACCGTGTGGGTTTTCTCTTGGTCCTCCGGTTTCCTCCCACAGTCTCAAGACATGCAGGTTTGTAGGTTAAATGTGTAGGAAGGAACTGCAGATGCTGGTTTAAACCAAAGATAGACACAAAAAGCTGGAGTAACTCAGCTGGTCAGGCACCACCTCTGGAATAAGTGACATTTTAGGTTGAGACACTTCTTCAGAAAGGTCTGAAGAAGAGTCTCCACCTGAAATGTCACCTATTCCTTTTCTCGAGAGATGGCTCGAAGGGCCAAATGGCCTACTAATGCACCTATTTTCTATGTTTCTATGCTGCCTGACCCGATGAGTTACCACAGCTTTTTGTGACTATCTTATGGCTTGTAAGTCAACTGCTTCGGTAAGTTGTAAAATTGTCCCTGGTATGTTGGAAAGTATACGTGCATGGGATGATTGCTGGTCAGCACGGATGCGGTGGGCCGAATGGCCTTTTCCCTTGCTGTATCTCCATAGTCTAAAGTAAAGTATATAAGCAGTGCAAGCTTAAATTCAGCCTGCATGTCTTAAGGGTGAACTGCACTGTGTAATTCATTCTAGGAGCGATTCTAATCATTTGGGACTCAGCAAAATTCAAGGAATAGCCAGCACCATGATATACACAGGAGGCATTGCTGGGGGAGGTGGAGAGGCGTTGAGATGTCCTTTATCAGCAGGGAGCAATATTTCTGCCACATGCACAGACAGTGGGAGGAGAGAGATTTACATTTAGCGATACTTTATAGAGATACAGCGCGGAAACAGGCCCTTTGGCTCAACAAGTCCATGCTGACCATAGATATGGATAGGACAGGTTTGGAAGGGATATGGACCAAAAACAAGCAGGTGGGACGAGTGTAGCTAGGACATTTTGGCAGGTGTGTGGGTAAGTTGGGCCGAAGGGCCTGTTTCCGCACTATATCACTCTATGACTCTATGACCAGCAATCCCTGTATACCAACACTATCCTACATACTAGGGACAATTTACAATTCTACCAATGCCAATTAACCTACAAACCTGTACGTCTTTGGAGTGTGGGAGGAAACCGGAGCACCCGGAGAAAACCCACGTGGTCACAGGGAGAATGCACAAACTCCGTACGGACTGCACCCGCAGGCAGTATCAAACCTGAGCCTAAGGCAGCAACTCTACCATTGTGCCACTGTGCCACGCAAAGGATGGGGATGCCAGGTATATGAGACTGGACACAACTTACATGTAACCTTGAAATCTGTTCAGATCGTTGTTTGGCTTCTCACATTCTATAACACTGTTAAACTTCATGGGGTCAAATTCAGTTTCCTAAACACAGTGGAAGCAAAGAAGAAGAACAGTCAATCGCGTTGATTTCAAAAATGACAAAAACGAAATACACAGAAGGATTAAATAATACTGGTTACTCAATGTTACATCACGAATGCTGGAATCTTGCATAAAACACAACATTCTGGAGCAACTCAGCAGGCCAGGCAGCATCTGCAGATCTTATGAGTCTGAGGAAGAGGTTTCTCCCAAAACATTCCATGTATGTACAGAGTTTGTACGTTCTCCCTGTGACCTGCGTGGGTTTTCTCCGAAATCTTCGTTTTCCTCCCACACTCCAAAGACGTCCAGGTATGTAGGTTAATCGGCTTGGTAAATGTAAAAATTGGCCCTAGTGTGTGTAGGATAGTGTTAACGTGTGGGGATCGCTGGTCGGCATGGACCCGGTGGGCCGAAGGGCCTGTTTCCGTGCTGTAACTCTAAAACTAAAACTAAAACGAGCAAATCTATGCCTTTCACAGTAACTGCCTGAACTCACTAAGTTACTCCAGCACTTTGTGTTTTACATCATGAATATTTTCATTAAGATTTCCCTAAATTGGTGCATTTGGACTCTTGGTACTCTTTCGGCTCATGTAGAGTAAAACTCTGATAGTCTGTTGTCCATTGACTGGGTCTTCCACAGGATTCAGCAAAGTTCCATTCCTGAGAACCTTTTATCACCCAAACAGTTCACAAATCGATCAAACTATCAATGTTTCTACAATGAATGAATCAATTTTGAAGTCTTAATGGGTTTGAAATTGGTTCCTGGGCAAACTGGTCTTTCATAAATTCATGTCACTGGAGCAGAATTAGGCCATTCGGCCCATCGAGTTTACTCTGCCATCCTCTCATGGCTGATCTATCTCTCCCTCTCAACCCCACTCTCTTGCCTTCTCCATGTGACCTTTGCCACCCTTACTAGTCAAGAACCTGTTCATCTTTCTTTGCTCAGCGGGACAGGCAGCATCTCTGGAGAGAAGGAATGGGTGACGTTTCGGGTCGAGACCCTTCTACAGACCCGAATTGGATCAGCCTGAAGAAGGGTCTCGACCCAAAATGTCTCCCTTTCCTACTCTGCCTGTCCCGCTGAGTTACCCCAGCTTTTTCCGTCTATTTTCGGTTTAAACCAGCATCTGCAGTTCCTTCCTACACAATCTTTTTCTGCTTGTGGCATTAGGGGGTTGCATCGGTTTCCTGTCGGTTTCTAATGGAAACTCTGCTTCTTCTCGGTAGGGCTGTCGGGTTGACTGAGGAGCATTTCAGATTTCAATCCCTGTGAACAACAGTGCTGAGTTTGGCCATCGCTACGAGATTCAGCTTTCATTTCCATGCCGTCACCAAGTTTCTGTTCAGCGTGAAGGAGGATCAAAGGCTGAAACCACACCGTGTATCTACAAATCTCGTTAGCTGGCTTCACGATGCATGTGTTTAGATGTGTTTAAAATGTGTTTAGACATGAGACTTTAGAGATACGGCTTGGAAACAGGTCCTTCGACCCACCGTGCCGACCAGCGATCACTCCATACACTAGCAGTATCCCACACGCTCGAGGTTAACTTTTACAATTTACAGAAGCCAATTAACCTATAAACCTGCTCGGCTTTGGAGTGCGCAAGGAAACCGGAGCACCAGGGATTAAAGCAAGTTACAGGGAGAAACATACAAAATTCTTAAGGGGTTGGACAGGCTAGATGCAGGAAGATTGTTCCCGATGTTGGGGAAGTCCAGGACAAGGGGTCACAGTTTAAGGATAAGGGGGAAATCTTTTAGGACCGAGATGAGAAAAACATTTTTCACACAGAGAGTGGTGAATCTCTGGAATTCTTTGCCACAGAAGGTAGTTGAGGCCACAGTTCATTGGCTATATTTAAGAGGGAGTTAGATGTGGCCCTTGTGGCTAAAGGGATCAGGGGGTATGGAGAGAAGGCAGGTACAGGATACTGAGTTGGATGATCAGCCATGATCATATTGAATGGCGGTGCAGGCTCGAAGGGCCGAATGGCCTACTCCTGCACCTATTTTCTATGTTTCTATGTCTTAATCACTAGTCGCTTTTGACGAGTACTCAAAAAGAATCCTCTATGAATGCACAAATTGTCGAAACCTCAGATGGCCAATTGGGCTAATGAATCTGTGCCTGTGTTCTTTGAGGGGCAGCATTAGAGTTGCTGCCTTACAGGGCTTATAGTGCCAGAGACCCGGTTGGGTGTTTTTGTCTGTGCGGAGTTTGTATGTCCTCCCCATGACCGTGTAGGTTTTCTCCGAGAATCTCAGTTTCCTCTCACACTCGAAACACGTACAGGTTTGTAGGTTAATTGGCTTGGTATATATGTACAAATTGTCCCTAGTGAAGGAAAGTGTTAACGTGCGGGTGCTGTTGGTCGGTGCGGACTCCGTGTGCCGAAGGGCCTGTTTTCGTGCTGTATCTCTAAACTAAACTCAATCATTCTACTCCCCAGCCCTTTCCCAATAGAACAGTATAGCACAGGAACAGGCACTTTGGCCCACAATCAGTACCCAGTTCCTGCTTTTTCCCCATATCCCTTGATTCCGTTAGCTCCAAGAGCAACATCTAACTCCCTCTTGAAAACATCCAGTGAATTGGCCTCCACTGCCTTTGGTGGCAGAGAATTCCACAGATTCGCAACTCTCTGGGTGAAAAAGTCTTTCCTCATCTCAGTCCTAAATGATCTTTAAAATGATGAGAGGGATAGGCAGAGTTGACGTGGATAAGCTTTTCCCTTTGAGAATAGGGAAGATTCAAACAAGAGGACATTACTTCAGAATTAAGGGACAGAAGTTTAGGGGTAACATGAGGGGAAACTTCTTTACTCAGAGAGTGGTAGCTGTGTGGAATGAGCTTCCAGTGGAAGTGGTGGAGGCAGGTTCGATTTTATCATTTAAAAATAAATTGGATAGGTATATGGATGGGAAAGGAATGGAGGGTTATGGTCTGAGTGCAGGTAGATGGGACTAGGGGAAAATAAGTGTTCGGCACGGACTTGTAGGGCCGAGATGGCCTGTTTCCGTGCTGTAATTGTTATATGGTTATATGGTTATATGGTTAAATGGCCTACCCTTTAATTCTTAAACTGTGGCCCCTGGTTCCGGACTTCCCCCAACATGGGGAGCATTTTTCCTGCATCGAGCCTGTCCAATCCCTTAAGGATTTTATATGTTTCTATAAGATCCCCTCTCATCCTAAATTCCTGAGAATATAAGCCCTGTCGACCCATCTTTCAAGCCTCCCATTCCAATCTTCAGTTTTGGAAAGCTGAGTGTTTTCATCTGTCTAATCTGAACACTGGCTGAGTAATCTCCTTTATTAATAAGAGATCTTATAATGGCATCTCTTACACACTTCTCTCCAGCACAGTATGTTCCTGATGTCAGTCAGTGTTCAGCAGCCATCATCAAACTGGACAATGAACTTTGAACATCCTAGATTCTGGGGTTACAATCTACGACCCTCCAACGAACTGATTTTGATATTGCCCATCATTCCCATTGTTCAACATAGGATTAGATCATCTGAGACATTGTTAGCACTGCTGCTTAAGAGTACAGTAATGGGCCTGTCCCACTTAGGTGATTTTTTAAGCGACTGCCGGCGACTGTCATAGTCGTAGCAGGTGGCCGATAAACCGGAGATTGGACCCCCCCCTACGACAATGTCGACGACAATGTCTACAACAACTTACCACCTAGTTGACGTCACGCTACGGCAAGCTACCGACAACCCGTGACCAATTAGGACGTCCACCCACGACCACACCTACGACAACCTACGCCCACCTACGCGACAAGCTACGACAAGGTAAGACAATTCAGTGGCCGGTACCTTTCACCGAGTTCAGCACCGGCGACAACCTACGTCATCCTGGCGACAACCTACGACAGAGCCTACGTCAGGAGAAGTCAAGCTACGCTCATTGGCGTCAAACCCACTGTCGCCCGGAAAAGATTTGAACATTTAAAAATCCAGCTGCGACCAGAAAAACGTCACGATTCTTCGGGTGTACACAAAATTGCTGGGGAAACTCAGCGGGTGCAGCAGCATCTATGGAGCGAAGGAAATAGGCGACGTTTCGGGCCGAAACCCTTCTTCAGACTGATGGGGGGTGGGGGGGGGGGAGAAAGAAGGAAAAGGGGAGGAGGAGGAGGAGCCCGAGGGCGGGCGGATGGGAGGGTGGGAGGAGACAGCTAGAGGGTTAAGGAAGGGGAGGAGACAGCAAGGGCTAGCCAAATTGAGAGAATTCTATGTTAATGCCATAAGGACGCAAGGTCCCCAGACGGAATATGAGGTGCTGTTCCTCCAATTTCCACTGTTGCTCACTCTGGCAATGGAGGAGACCCAGGACAGAGAGGTCGGATTGGGAATGGGAGGGGGAGTTGAAGTGCTGAGCCACCGGGAGTTCAGGTAGGTTATTGTGGACTGAGCGGAGGTGTTCGGCGATTCTTCGGGTGACTGATACAGGCGACACCCCAGTGACCATGTGGCGACAGCCTTGTCGCCTGTAGTTGCCCAAAAAATCACCTAAGTGGGACAGGGGCATAAAGTTTCTGCACTCCTTTTCATGAATGTCATTTAATTTGAGAACGCTGCAGTTAACATAGTACATCTACAGTATATTGCGTGTATCTACCAGAGGTATTTACGCTGGTGACTTCCACCATACGCGAGAAAAAAGTCAGAACTTGATTTATATATATTTTTTAAAAAACATGTTGATGACGAGTAACACCACTTTTGATGAAGCCGTCAAAGTTTAGAGATCACAACACGGAACAGCCTCAATCAATTTGAGGACCCGCTGGATGAGAGAAAAAGGGCTGAACTGCACCTTTCTATTCTTGGCGTACCAGTGGGAATGAAGTGGGTTGATTAAGGGAGAAGCTGCCAAATGTGAGCAAAGCTGTATCAGTCCCCTCGGGAGAACCTCGGCTGTATCGCACTGCTTCACTCCTCGAAAGACATTGGAAGCTTTAAGTTGCTGATCTGATCCATCCTCATAAGATCAAAGGATCATAAGTGTGTTAGAAAGAACTGCAGACACTGGTTTAAATCAAAAGTTGGACACAAAATGCTGGAGTAACTCAGCGGGTGAGGCAGCATCTCTGGAGAGAAGGAATGGGTCATTCCTTCTCTCCAGAGATGCTGCTTCACCCGCTGAGTTACTCCAGCATTTTGTGTCCACCGTAGGATCATAAGTGAAAGGAATAGAATTAGGCCATTCGGCCCATCATGCCTACTCCGCCATTCAATCATGGCTGAGCTATCTCTCCCTCCTAACCCCATTCTCCTGCCTTCTCGCCATAACGCCGCAATGGTGCCTGGTGCATGGTGCCGCAAGGCTCAGTTATTTACAACATATATTAACGATTGAGACAAGGGAATTAAATGTAACATCTCATAGTTTGCCGATGACACAAAGCTGGGTGGTAGTGTGAGCTGTGAGGAGGATTCTATGAGGCTGCAGGGTGACTTGGAAAGGTTGGATGAGTGGGCAGATGCATGGCAGATGCAGTTTAATGTGGATAAATGTGAGGTTATCCACTTTGGTGGCAAGGCCAGGAGGGCAGATTATTAGTTGAATGGTCATAATATGAAAAGGGGAGATGCAACGTGACCTGGATGTCCTTGTACATCAGTCACTGAAAATAACCATGCAGGTACAGCAGGCAGTAAAGAAAGCTAATGACATGTAGGCCTTCATTGCAAGATTATTTGAGTTTAGAAGCAAAAAGGTCCGACTGCAGTTGTACAGGGCCCTGGTGAGACCACATCGGGAGTATTGTGTGCAGTTTTGGTTTCCTAATTTGAGAAAGGACATTATTGCTATTGAGGGAATAGGGCATAGGTTCATATAGAAACTTATAAAATTCCTAAGGGATTGGAAAGCTAGATGCAGGAAAAAATGTTCCCCATTTTGGGGGAGTCCAGAACCAGGGGTCACAGCTTAAGAAGGCCATTTAGGACTGAAATGAGGAAAAACGTTTTTACTCAGAGAGTTGTGAATCTGTGGAATTCTCTGCCACAGAAGGCAGTGGAGGCCAATTCACTGGAAGTTTCCAAGAGAGAGTTAGATTTAGCACAGGGATAACGGGATCAAGGGATATGGGGAGAAAGCAGGAATGGGGTACTGATTTTGGATGATTAGCCATGATCATATTGAATAGCGGAGCTGGCTCAAAAGGCCGAATTGCCTACTCCTGCACCTATCTTCTATGTTTCAATGTTTCTAACCTCTGACACGCATACTAATCAAGAATCTATCTGTGTCTGCCTTAAATATATCCACTGACTTGGCCTCCAAAGAATTCCACGGATTCACCACCCTCCGACTAAAGAAATTCCTCCTCATCTCCTTCCTAAAAGAACATCCTTTAATTCTGAGGCTATGACCTCAAGTCCTTGTTTCTCCCACTAGACAATAGGTGCAGGAGTAGGCCATTCGGCCCTTTGAGCCAGCACCGCCATTCAATGTGATCATGGCTGATCATCCACAATCCTGTTCCTACCTTCTCCCCATATCCCCTGACTCCGCTATCTTTAAGAGCATATGACAGTCCCGCCAACCCAGGGAATTAACCTGATGAACCTACGCTGCACTCCCTCAACAGCAAGAATGTCTTTCCTCAAATTAGAGGACCAAAACTGCACACAATACTCCAGGTGCTGTCTCACTAGGGCCCTGCATTCTCATAGCATTCTCCTCACAGTTCACACTGCCACCCAGCTATGTGTCATCTGCAAATTTGTTAATGTTACTTTGACTCCCTTCATCTAAATCATTGATGTATATTGTAAATAGCTGCGGTCCCCAGCACCGAGCCTTTCTTGGAGTAAAAATAAAAATTTTAATTTCTGTGGGGAATAAGTCATCAGTCATTTTAAGACATGCAAGAGTTTGCATTTCCACACACCATTACAGATGTATGATGCATGATAAAGTCACTAAAGTCCTGGGTGACATTTCACTCTGGGCATAAAATCTGAAGGAAAGATCTTTGACACTCCCATTATAAACCTCCCTGGTTCAACTCCAGTCTTCTAGGTTCAAAGGTTCAAAGGTTCAAAGGTTCAAAGGTTCAAAGGTTGATTTATTGTCACATACACCTAGATGTAGTGAAATTCCTTTTGCCAATGCAGCACATAAGAAAGAATACAAACATAACAATAATAAATAGCTTTAACATAAAAACATCCCCCCACAATGGTTCCCATTATGGGGGAAGGCACAAAGTCCAGTCCCATCCCCAATGTCCACCCATAGTCGGGCCTATTGAGGCCTCCACAGTTGCCTCTGCGGAGGCCGGATGTTCCAGGCCGACCTCGCCGGGTGATGATGTTCCGGCGTCGGGAGAGTCCTCTCAGCGGCATGGGAACCCTGGAACGGCCGCCTCCCTACTCGAGACCATGGCTTCCGGAGCCGACAAGGCCGCGCCGAATGGAGCTCAACTGGCGATCTCGTCGCGAGATCCCAGGCTCCCGGTGTAAAGTTCGGCGCCGCCGCCCGCAGCTCCGCGATGTTTTTAACGCAGCTCACCGGAGTTCCAGCGCGGCGACCCAGGCAAGGCACCGCCCGCCCCGCAATGGCGCTCCAGCGCTGCACCGCCGTCCTCACACCCGCAGCTCCGCAGCTCTGCCGACGCCGCTATGCACAGTATATTCAGGGTTTATCTTGATATCAATCTCTTTCTTGCTCAAGCTTACACTAATTGATTTGGCTTCCATCCCACTCTCTTACTGACTCTAGAATAATATTGATCTCACATCAGCCTTTTTTTTAAATGTAAAAACAGGTAACACGATGGCACAGCGGTAGAGTTACTGCTTATGCCCCTGTCCCACTTAGGAAACCTGAACGGAAACCTCTGGAGACTTTGCGCCCCACCCAAGGTTTCCGTGCGGTTCCCGGAGGTTGCAGGTGGTTGCCGGAGGTTGCAGGTAGTGGAAGCAGGTAGGGAGACTGACAAAACCTCCGGGAACTGCACGGAAACCTTGGGTGGGGCGCAAAGTCTCTAGAGGTTTCCGTTCAGGTTTCCTAAGTGGGACAGGGGCATAACAGCACCAGAGACCTGGGTTCGACCATGACTATGGGTGCTTATCTGTACGGAGTTTGTACGTTCTCCCCGTGACCTGCGTGGGTTTTCTCCGGGATCTCCGGTTTCCTTCCACACTCCAAAGACGTACAGGTTTGAAGGTTAATTGGTTTGGTGTAATTTTAAATTGTCTCTAGAGTGTGCTGGATAGCGTAAGTGTGCGGGGATCGCTGGTCAATAGACAATAGACAATAGATAATAGGTGCAGTAGTAGGCCATTCGGCCCTTCTAGTCAGCACCGCCATTCAATGTGATCATGGCTGATCATCCACACTCAGTACCCCATTCCTGCCTTCTCCCCATATCCTCTGACTCCGCTATCTTTAAGAGCCCTATCTAGCTCTCTCTTGAAAGTATCCAGAGAACTGGCCTCCACCGCCCTCTGAGGCAGAGAATTCCACACTCACAACTCTCTGTGTGAAAACGTGTTTCCTCATCTCCATTCTAAATGGCCTACCCCTTATTCTTAAACTGTGGCCCCTGGTTCTGGACTCCCCCAACATCGGGAACATGTTTCCTGCCTCTGGCATGTCCAAACCCTTAATAATCTTATATGTTTCAATAAGATCCACTCTCATCCTTCTAAATTCCAGAGTATACAAGCCCAGCCATTCCATTCTCTCAGCATATGACAGTCCCGCCATCTAGGAATTAACCTGGTGAACCTACCCTGCACTCCCTCAATAGCAAGAATGTCCTTCCTCAAATTTGGAGACCAAAACTGCACACAATACTCCAGGTGTGATCTCACTAGGGCCCTGTACAACTGCTGAAGGACCTCTTTGCTCCTGTACTCAACTCCTCTTGTTATGAAAGCCAACATGCCATTCGCTTTCTTAACTGCCTGCTGTACCCGCATGCTTACTTTCATTGATTGATGAACAAGGACTCCCAGATCCCGTTGTACTTCCCTTTTTCCCAACTTGACACCATTTAGATAATAATCTGCCTTCCTGTTTTTGCTACCCAAGTGGATAACCTCACATTTATCCACATTGTACTGCATCTGCCATGCATCTGCCCAGGCACCCAACCTGTCCAAGTCACCCAGCATTCTCATAGCATCGGCCTCACATTTCACACTGCCACCCAGCTTTGTGTCAACTGCAAATTTGCTAATGTTACTTTGAATCCCTTCATCTAACCCATTGGTGTATATGGTAAATAGCTGTGGTCCCAACACCGAGCCTTGCGGTACCCCATTAGTCACTGCCTGCCATTCTGAAATGGACCCGTTAATCTCTACTGTTTGTTTCCTATCTGCCAAACAATTTTCTATCCATGTCAGTACCCTACACCCAATACCATGTGCTCTAATTTTTCCCATTCATCTCCTTATCAAATGCTTCCTGAAAGTCCAGGTACACAACATCCGCTGGCTCTCCCTTGTCCATTTTCCTAGTCTAAAATCTTCCCAGGAATCGTTGGGCGGAAGGACCCGTTTCTGTGCTGTATCTCTAAACTAAACTAATATTTTCCTCTCTCCTGTGTACCATTCATTTAATTTTTTGTCTTTTCATTATCTCTCTCCCTTTCTTTTTACACAGCTTTTCCGCCCATTCGTCACTTTCCCTCTCCCTGGTGCAACCCCCACGACCACAGTACTTGTTCTCAGCATCTCCCGAAGGCTTGAGACCACAATTTCTTCAGAATTCATCTGCTTTCACTACAGCTTGGGACATGCGTCTCTTTATTTCTGCAGATGAAAAGGACTGCAGTTATGATTTGGGAGAATGTATGGGGAGATGGAAATGCATACAGGCATTCCTTGATTTACCAAAGGCTTGGATTCCTGGTGAGGATTTTAAGCAGAGGCCATCGAAGGTTTGTCAACATAAGTCGAGAATGTTTGACTAGCACACTGTGTGCATCTTTTGGTACAATCTATTCCTATGAGCACCTAGCTGAGTGCTCTTTGGTGTAGCAAAAGATGGACTTGCAACTTTGGGGCAGCGGTAGAGTTGCTACCTTACAGAGCCACAGACCCGGGTTCGATCCTGACTATGGGTTCACTCTTTACGGAGTTTGTACGTTCTCCCCGTGACCTGCATGGATTTCCTCCAGGATGTCCAGTTTCCACCCACACTCCAAAGACGTACAGGTTTGTAGGTTAATTGGTTTGGTGTCATTGTAAAATGCCCCCTGGTGTGTGTAGGATAGTGTTAGTTAGCGGGGATCGATCTCGGCGAGTTCTCGGTGGGCCGACTGGCCTGT